>NC_058050.1:31008589-31308589 GCF_020085105.1 Siniperca chuatsi
ATTGTGAGTATGACAGTTAGTAGGTAATCTAATAATACTGATCTGTGAGATTACATGTCAAATGACTACATGGTGTTGTTGGCCTGTTTACATGGAATCTGATTTGACAAACCTAAATCTGTCTCTATTTTTAATCAGTTGTACCTCTTGCTACACCATCATGCAAACTGAGGACATACATTTTGGCCTCGACTGAATCAGAATCAGAATCAGAATCAGAAATACTTTATTGATCCCCGAAGGGAAACTCTTTGTTACAGTAGCTCGTCTTTACGTCAGTGCACACAGGAGAAAGTACTAGAAAAAATAAACACTATAAAACAGGTCAGAAATAAATTAAGTATCCTGTCGGTATAAGTATAAGATAAACTAAGTGTCAAGTACCAAGTTTATCTTATACTTATACCGACAGGATACTTAATGTCTTGGGAGGAAAAAAAACATCTGTCTTCCATGCCTCTGCTCACCTCAAATGTGAAAGCCCAGTTGGATACAGTGTTGCTATTAGAGTTTTGAATGCTTTTCAAAGGTGTGAGATACAAATCCCAAAGCATGCATGTTTCCACTATAAATGCAGCCCTCTCCTGTTGCTGCTTTACTTGTGCTGAAGATCAAGCATTTCAAATTAGAGAGAAAAAAACTGCTTTCTCGCAGATGAAAAACTTGTCCTGGGGTCAAAAGCAAATAAAATACCAAATGCCTATTAAAGGCAGTTCGGTTAAGTGAGCGTCAAGGGTAATATGTAACAGAGAAAGGCAGACATTACCAGAATAACAGAATCTTCTGTCCAGGGATTCCCTGAAACAAGTAGTACTGTGATGATTTGATTATTTTTGTCACAAGTGACACTATAGTTAAATCTGACAGTTTTTAAGTTATTTCTTCATCTATAACAAAACAATTCCTTTGTAAAACTAATTCTTGAAATTTGTTATCTTGTTGTAATGTTTCTTTGTCATAATGGATACCTTTTCTACTTATCTCTTTCTCTTTTATGGATTACAGTATTACTCAGTGATAGTATCAGTGAATACTGTGGCAGACAGTGGACATTTCTTAATTTGATTTCTTGTCTGTTCTTGTATTCTTGTAAAACGTCAGTCATGGACAAGTACTGTCCCAACTAAAGCAGGCAGCAGTGTAGCAGTGTGGATGCAAAGCTCAGTGTTGTATGAAGACTGATATGTTTATATAGACTGCCTATTGTGAGAGTCATGGATATACATGATTGGAAGGGGTATGGAACATGTGACTATGAAATGACTTCTGTGCCTGCCTGAACTACTGTGAGTGCCATTCAAAGTCCATGTTTAGCCAATAACGCTTCAAACCCCAAGAGGTGTTCATGCTCCACTCATTTCACAGAGGATGCTTAGGGAGTTTTGAGAATTTTTAGGGAAATTAACTGTTTAGATTTCAAATATGTGGTTAATTTAAGTAATGCCTATTTGAAAATTTGCTCCAACGTTTTGAGAGATGTGAGAGGTGGTTATCCAGAGAACAGTCTTATCTCAGCAACCCTTTGGAAATTGACTGGTAGCTCTGATGTCTCCGTTGCCTTTTAAACACAAGGTATAAGTCCTTTTGTAAGATAAACAAATCTAACAGTTATTGCTGCCAACAAACATTTAGCCACTTTATCTTAGGTTGTTTGAAGGTAAGTTAAGGTTAAAGTAATGGTTTTTACTGGACAGTTAGCTTTGTATGGCAGCCTTGCCTCTATAGAGGTTTGGCTCCTTTTATGTACCACACCTGTTTTTTTTCCATTTTCGTCATTTTCACATTTATTGGATAGTGAAGAGGCAGGCAGGAAACAAGGGGAGAGAGAGGGGTATGACCATGGACAGACCATGGACCCCTGGGTACAGACATGTAAAAGGCCCCCCAACCCTCCTACATATAAGATAGATACCAAGACTGAGACACAAAACAACACAGTGGCTGCGTTGTTTGTAGTCGTGTTATTTTGCAGGTGAACCAGAACTTTCACATCTCTTTGTGGTCGTTTTGCGTTTCTTTGTGGTTGTTCTGCACCTCTTTGTGGTCCTTTTGCTTCCACTTTGTGTTTGCTTTGTGTCTTTTTGTGGTCCTTTTGCATCTCTTTGTGGTAGCTTTGCATCTCTTTGTGGTCCTTTTGCTTCTACTTTGTGGTCGTTTTCTGTGTCAGATTAATTTTGCTTTTCCACTTTTTGGTGTGACCAGGCCTTTAGAGTATTCAATTCTGTGGTTATTTCCGAGGCCACCATCTGTATTGTTGTCATTTTGTCAAGATGTTCCTGTTGCTGATCTTGTGTACCTAACTGTCTTCCATGCAATGCTGGTGTCTGCCCAGTACAGAGTGCATCAACACTTCTCCACAGTTACACCTTCTGAGATACAGCAGGAAGTGTGGCTGTCTGTGACTGTACAGGTTCTCACAGATCCCAGAACAGCACTAGAACACCATGTCGCTTCTTACAGCACCGTGCACTGATATGAAGCAGCTCTATGCTGTGGTCCATGCCTGGAGAGCAAAGCGGTGGGAGGAAACCTTCCTCATTACACAATACAGGTCTCTCCTGGATAGTAGTTTGGATGTAAAGGATGATATCAGAATCAGCTTTATTGACCAAGTATGTGTACACATACAAGGAATTTGACTCCGGTTTTTCATTGCTCTCAATGTACTAACATAGTTTCAAGAACAATTTACAGCAAATTCACTAGAGTCAAAATTCTAGTGTTAGGTCAGTTTGGAGTGTTGAGGTTCTAAAGTTGGTTCTGATAGAATGAGCTCTGTACTAGTGAGAAAACATTCTATTGAAGGCATAACATCACAGAGTTTATGGCATTCAACACCTATGAGTACTTTAAACATCCGGGCATTTGGGCAGGTAGGCTCGTTGAGGAATTTGATAGCAGCCATTTTCTTTCACTGGCTTTGAGTATGAAAAAGAGAGATTGGTGAGTATCACGTAACTAATGCTTGTTGTGGTATCGCCAATTTGTGTTACAATGTTGGCTTGTTGTTTAAAATTTTGGAGACACAGTGAAACATTGTAGCATTACTAATGAGTTTCCGCCGTTGTTTGCTTTCTGGTAAGCAGGTGCCCACTGAGGACAACGGTTAACATCAGCTAGTTCATTTTACAACACATAACACATATAACTTACTAGCTTGCACTTTTAAGGTGTTTAAAATATGAAAAGATGAACAGTATGTTAAGTTCCAGACATGTCTGGGAGAAAGAGAATGTTTGCATACCCACCAGCTTCAGTTCCACAAAGTATATTTTGGTCCATCTGAGAGCAGTGAAGTTTTGATTGTTATTTAGGCTATTAAAAGACAAATATTTATTTATCATTTCAATTAGCATTGAATGGATATCTAAGAAATGTCTGTTGTCCCTCTCTTTCTCTACAGGCTCATGGTGTAGATGGCAAAATGATAATTATGGTTCAGTATCTGAACCGCAAGAGATACATCCTATTGCAAGCTGCAATAGCAGCTGCAAGCAGAGTTTCTTGCATGGCTGAAAGCAGGGGTCATGCCCAGTGTTTAATTACAAAATTTGATCCACAACTATGTTGCAAATAAGGTGAATTGTTTATTATATCTTTTGTTCTTAGATTCTCAATAATCACCTCCAATCACACCATCATCCTCACCCAGTGGGACTTTCATCTCTCTGTCCATTAGTAGCAGTGACAATGAAACGTCAAGACAACCCAAGCAAATTAGAAATGATGAAGAAGCATTTCAGAGTTGTTCAGCCAGAGATGTAAGTTTATCATGTAGATGTCTAAAGTAGTTTAGATCATATCTAAATTGTCACTGTTGTCACTGATTTATTTCATGTGCTTGATTTAAAAAAACAAAATTATTATTATTATTATTGCCGGAAACAAACCCATTTTGAAAGCTTGACATTACGTTTACAAAAATCTGGACTATTTTTCCTTGAAAATTTGGCTTGACTTTATCATTACCATCCTGGTATCATGATGATGTCTGAAACTAGTTTGCTGCTCTAGGTTTAAATTAAAACTGCTAAATATACCTGGAAGGAAATATTTTCAAACGTTTTTGTGTCTTCGTTTTAATTTGAGTGTTAGCAGAGTTACTCACATTTGTTTGCAGAATTATTTGTTTTGTTCTGATTCTCATGTAATCATATAAAGGTTCCTCCTTATTAACCCATTCAATTTGGCTATTGATAGACAGAGCCAAATCTAGGCCAGACTGTTTGGCCTTGTTAGAAGTATACGTTGAAACAATTGACACTCTAATTCAGTGTTGTCATAATCTGATTAGCTGATAAAGCAGATCCTGCAGAAAAAAACAGGAAGGACAACAGTGCTTGAAGAATATGAAGAAACTGGGATGCTGTGTGACAGTAGAAGAAGGCCTTTCTTGCAGCACACATGGTTGAGACGGAAGGGTAAGTTTATGATACCAGGGTTAGGCGGTTAACAGCTATCTAACTTATTTTTGTTTTGTTTTTTTCCTTTTTAAATAAATTTCCTGCATGATAACTAAAAGTTAGGTAGGTAAATGTTTTGGGTCCTACATTACTGATAGTTTACTATTAATGTTGTTGCATGTGAAAATACATCAGTGGTTGCTTGAATGAGATTGGAGAAAAAGCAGCAATGACAGTAATGAACTCAACTCTGCGCTAGACGACTCACATTACTAAAGTAATGTGGTAATCGTTCCAGCCTTATAAAGCACATGTGCTTGTGTATATGAGCAAACAACAATTTCCCTTTTTTTTTCTTTGCAGGAGAATCCCTCAACAACTAACTAAAGAGAAATATGCATCGGAATTGTCACCTTGTTCCCTGCATTAAAAGATCCTTTCTCCAGGAAATGATGTGTAAGGTGTGTTAATTACATAAGTTTAAAGAAAAATTTGCTGTCATTTCCGTGTGTGTGTGAGCAGCCTAGAAAGTAATTGATACAATTTATTTTAAAATTTATTTTTTCATTAAGAAATTATTACTAAGCATTGATGCACACTGTACAGTACCCCTTTGATTATTAATGCACAAATACATTCAGATGCCATTTTATAAGGTCCATCTAGATTAAACTAATGCAGTTAAACACAGCAGTGCTTAAATAAATCCTTCCTCCATCCCTCCTTCCTCCAATGTAGTGAGCATGCGCCAACATGCATGCTGCCTGTTGCCGTAGCTCCGTCTCATTGTTAAAGAGTTTCCCCTCGGGGATCAATAAAGTATTTCTGATTCTGATGAAGGTTCTAATGTTCAGTTTTTGTTTCAAGTATTTTTAGAGAGGTGTTTATTCAACTTTATGGCCATTTTAGATGCTGTAGTTTGTGCTACTGTGAAATGTATTGTTATACTGAGAGGTGTTTCTAATATTTAGTCTACCCTCATTGATAAAAATGGGGTGGGTCAAATGTTAGGTGCACCTCTCAGTATAACTCAAAAACTGAACATTAGAACTGTCAGGAAGGTAGGATTTATTGCAGGCATGTGTAGGTAACTGTATAGGTTTTAGCTAGGTGCTTAGCTTTAGAATTGTTCTGATGCCTGACTTTTATTTGTAATATGAACAATTGTTACAAGGGGGCTCCTGCTATTTGCTGATTATGAAGTTGAGCTTAATTATGTATATGTTCTCTGTCTGTAAGGAACATTTTTACAACAGCCAAAGTCGCTCTGGATTTCTGGCATGGCGGCTCAAGATAATTCAGAGAGAGACAAAACTTGTGGCCAAGGAACCGAAAATGCAGACAGCAGGAGAAGGTGGTCCAAGACAGGAGAGGGAGCTGCCTCAGATTGGTGGTCAGTTGGATGAAGAGCATTGTAAAGAGGTCATATCCTTGATGAACCACACCAGTAACAGAGAAATCATCCGGCAGAAGATGAAGACAACCTGTGACTATAGACAGCGCCTCATCCACAATCCTGATGAATCACACACCGTACTCTCAGTGTTTCCAAGGTTGCTGGACACTGAAGGGCTGGTAAGTGTTGGCATCCTTTTCTGTAACCACAATTCATAGCTATAAGCTTAGAATGTGTTCTTCAGAAATGTAAAGTGAACCAAATTTTTTTTTTTCATTTGTCTGTTGCTGCACATACCTTTAGGCTTCTCTTGTTTCTTTGGACCAGAAACAGCTGCCAAACGTCTTGAGAAGTGGCATACATCCTATAAAGGAAAGGTGATCAGAGAAGCCGACAGCCTTACTACCACCCCAGTGCTCCAGAGTTTGCTGAAGTCTGCCAGGAATCAGTACAATGATGAATCCTCAGAATCCTCATTGCCCAAGTATTCAATTAAGGCCAAATGAAATGATTTTCAATGCATCTGTCATACACAGTACTTAAGATGTGACTTAACACAAAACAGCTGATAAATTCATATGGTCCTTTGGGCCCAGAAACCCTGAGAGGGTCAGGGGCAGTAGGTTAAATGGGCTTGAAATAATGTTTCGAAAGGATAAAAACTTGTGATTCAAATAAAACTCAGGACTTTTTTTTGTTTCTTACAGAGTGATCATGAGTGTCATATGGCATCTTTCCTGCTGCTTCTGCATATCCTACCACCTCAGCCTACTAAAAAGAAAACACAGAAGATCAGCGTAGCTCAAGCCATGGACCATCTGGTTGTGTTTCACAAGTTATGTACTGGGCCAAAGTATGTGATTTAAGTGGGAAACGTCGCACAGACTAAAGATGTAACTCGATATGTAATTTTTCTCACAGTCATGCAAGAGTCTAGAAGAACATCTAGAGAACCAGGAGGGACATCTTACTTCTTACTTCTGGAACCTGCAAGCACGCCATCAGCTCTTACTACGTTGTGATGGACAAGAAGCTCATCTCCTGCCAGGGAACCACCTCATTGGCAGCCTTTGATGAACTCTTTAAAGTGCACTTTGTTTTTAGTGTAAGCTATGACAACGCTCTCAGCATACTCACATACACAATATTTCACAATAAACACAAGACCACTCGAACTGGCCTCTGGCCTGCCCGGCTTGGTGCACTGGTCGAGGTGTCTCCTCTTCGCACAGCAACTCATACAAACAAACAAAGTTTTCCCAGCCTCTCTGGCTGTCTGGGGTAGTCTGTAGGAAGAGAATAATTAGTCAATGAGTCTCAGCTGGGACAATTAGCTCTCCCTGGCACTGCTCACCCACCACTCCCCCTCTCTGCAGCTGACTGCTAACCATGCCCATCTCCACATACACCCACCACCCGATTTAGGCCTGTGAGCCATCCCCCCCACGGGGGCAGGAGAGGAAGTTGGCCATGGCCATCTGCACTCCCGGCTTATGGACCAATTAAAGGGCTGTAATGCCAGATATCATCGGGTGACACAAGGCCTCAACCGCCTACCGGAGGGCCAAGCACTCCTTTTCTACGGTGCTCTCCCAAGACTCCCTTTCAGACAGCTTCCTGCTGATGTATAATACAGGGCAGTCAACTCCCTGCCCCTGCTGGGACAAAACTCTCTGTTTGACACATCAGTCTGCAGGACAAAAGGACTTGGACTAGGCGGCAATAGCTGCTGTTTTATCTACCTGGATGAGCACCTGCCCTCTGCCCAAGTGGTACCCCAGATACTATACCTTTCTCCGTCCAGCTGCGCACTTCTTCAGGTTTCTTTGGGCCTCAGTGACTCGAGCACCGTGGCCACCCACCACACATGCTCCACCCAGCTGTTACTGTGGATGGCAACATCGTCCAAGTAAGCTGCCAACTCTGGAGACAAGGGAATCTGCCAGTAGCCCTGGGTCAAGTTCAGTGTTGTGAAAAAACAAGCAGTGCCTAACTAATCCAAGAGCATCAAATTTTGACACGTCATTAACTTTGCGGTAGTCCACACCGAACCGTATACCACACCAGGCACTGTTGCACTCTTCTATTACTCCCATCTCCAGCATGGCCTTTCCTCCTGAACTACTTTTCTTTTGTGTTCAGGCAACCGATAGTGCTGTGAATGCACTGCCATGCCTGGACGAGTTTCAACGTGGTGTTCTATGAGATTTGTGTGGCCCGGCTCATCTCTTTCACCATGGTCACTAGAGAAACTCCGCCTCTCTCCATGCTTTTAGGAGGTTGAGGTGGTAAATTTGCATTGCCCCTCCCCTATCAGACCGCACAACCTCATAATCCACATCACCCACTCGCCGTGTGACAACAAAGGGTCCTTGCCACCTGGTGAGTAATTTGAAACTGGAAGAAGGGAGTAATACAAGCACTTTATCTCCCGGTGTAAATTGTCTTAACCTAGTTCCTCTGTTGTACAGGAGTTGGCGACGTTCCTGGGCCTGGAGCAAATTCCTCCACTCAGTGCCCGAGTGTGTGGATTTTTGGTCTTAGGTCCAGGACGTACTGAACTTAATTTTTGCTTGGGCTCGGACCTTTCTTCCAGCTTTCTTTAACAAGGTCCAGAACCCCACGTGATTTCCTGCCAAATGGCAGTTCGAATGGAGAAAATCCCATTGAGGCTTGGGGTACCTCTCACACCGCAAACAACAGAGGATCTAGCCACCTGTCCCAATTGTGGTCGTCCTCGTGCACAAATTTACGGATCATGGACTTCAAGGTTTTGTTCAGACGCTTGACGAGACCGTTGGTTTGAGGGTGGTAAACATTGGTCCGAATTGACTTGATGCCCAATAATCCGTAAAGTTCTCTCAATGTTCATGATATGAACAACGTGCCCTGGTCAGTCAGGATCTCTTTCGGGATCCCGACTCGGGAGATGACCTGCACAAGTGCAAGACACACATCAGCGATGTCAGCAAATGTTAGAACCGGCCCATTATCAGGTCTAGTGTCTTATTAAACCCCATATACCCGGATATTGGGTTATAATGAGCCGCTTGGTAAACTGTTTCCTGGAGGCTTTTCAGTACCAACAACTGGGTAACTTCCTCTCCTTTCTGAGTGTCACAACTCACTCTGTACAGCCTGTCCCTAATCAAAGAACGATATGGACATGACTGTGCTGCATCAGGGCGCACCAAATGACCATCAGTTTTCATCACTTGATGAAGGCAAAACATAGAGTATCATCATAAGACTATTCCAGTGGAAAGTCTTCTGTGGAGGTTAACACGGGAACCTATACAACACCACCTTGAACATTTCGAGAAATGACTGGGGGTTGCCCGGCACCGACATTTTGTGGAGGGCAAATACATGTACAGTATATGCATGTATATGTGCAGTGATGCTGATATTTACACGTTAAAAGCAATGTGTATTTAAACTAAACTATATAAATTATAAATTGTAGCTACAGTTGATGTTTTAGTGTTACAGGGTTATTGCATGGGGATTGTTTCCTGACACTATATGACTAAGAACTGATCTGATCATTTGATTTGTTGAGGTTTTATTGTTGTGATCTTCTCCATGGTTAACGTGAGATTATTATTGTAACTGTAGTTCTCAGCCACTGCTAAATTGATGTTAGTAACTAGTCTTTGCATGCTAACTAACTCCTTTTAACCTGGCACTGTTATCCTATACAGATCATACACACACACACACACACACACACACACACACACACACACACACACACACACACACACACACACACACACACACACCTCTAATTTAGCCTTATACACAACCACACACGGCGGAGAGGAACTTCAAAGCTCCTGCTTCACTGTGCTTTCCTTTGTCTTTAACACGTGTCCATGCTTGTGCAGACTGAACATACAGAGGCAGATCAAAGACACACACTTTCATGTGCAAGCAAGCAAGCACACACACCCACACACACCCACACGCTCTCCTTCACACACACACACACAAACCTGTTTTTATAAAACTGAGAGGACCACTGACTGGGAGCAGCCTGTTGGGATACACCCTTTCTGTAAGGTCTATAGACATGATTATAACTGCTAAATTAATTCTAAATTTATGTGAACACAAAAATGACTTCAAACATCAAAAACTTTTACATACATTTTAAACCTGAAGTTTGGCACCCCTGGGGACCAGTTATTTTGAACCTGAATTTTCCTGCAAGGCAGGAGGAAAGGGGAGGTGAGGAAGGAAGGAAAGATGGAGTGGTTGGACGAGTGAGAGGGAGGAAGAGGAGTTAAAGAAAGGAGATAAAAGGGGGAGGAGTAGGAGGAGGACAGGGGGGTGATAGAGGGAAAGATAAAGAGGAAAGTGGGAACAGAGGGAGGAAGACAAAGTATGAGGGAGGCAGGACAGAAAGAGAGGGGAGGAGATGGAGGAAAAGGTGAAGAGAGAGAGAGAAGAGGTGGAACAATGGAGAGAAAAAATAAAAGGAAGGAAGGAAGGAGAGTGAGGATGGAGGAAAGGGAGAAGATATGAGACTAAGTCTTCTTCTTCTTATCCTTTCTGCTGTTCCCTTTCAGGGGTCGCCACAGCGAATCATGTGCCTCCATCTAACCCTGCCCTCTGCATCCTCTTCACTCACACCAATTAACTTCATGTCCTCTCTTACTACATCCATAAATCTCCTCTTTGGTCTTCCTCTAGACCTCCTGCCTGGCAGCTCTAACCTCAGCATCCTTCTACCAATATATTCACAGTCTCTCCTCTGAACATGTCCAAACCACCTCAATCTGGCCTCTCTGACTTTAACTCCGAAACATCTAACATGAGCTGTCCCTCTGATGTACTCCCAAAGAGAACCTCAACATCTTAAGCTCTGCTACCTCCAGCTCTGCCTCTTGTCTTTTCTTCAGTGCCACTGTCTCTAAGCTGTACAACATCGCTGGTCTCACCACCGTCTTGAACACCTTTCCTTTCATTCTTGCTGATACTCTTTTATCACACAACACACCTGACACTTTTCTCCACCTGTTCCAACCTGCTTGCACTCGCCTCTTCACCTCTTTTCCACAGTCTCCATTGCTCTGAACCGTTGACCCTAAGTACTTAAAGTCCTGCACCGTCTTCACCTCTGCTCCCTGTAACCTCACCATTCCACCTGGGTCCCTGCCATTGACACACATGTAATCTGTCTTACTGCGGCTAAGCTTCATTCCTCTGTCTTCCAGAGCAGACCTCCATCTCTCTAGATTTTCCTCCACCTGCTCCATGCTCTCACTACAAATCACAATGTCATCCGCAAACAACATAGTCCATGGAGATTCCTGTCTAACCTCATCTGTCAACCTGTCCATCACCAGAGCAAACAAGAAGGGGCTCAGAGCCGATCCTTGATACAGACCCACCTCCACCTTGAACTCCTCTGTCACACCTACAGCACACCTCACCACGGTCTTACAGCTCTCATACATGTCCTGCACCACTCTAACATACTTCTCTGCCACTCCAGACTTCCTCATACAATACCACAGCTCCTCTCTCAGCACCCTGTCATACGCTTTCTCTAAATCTACAAAGACACAATGCAACCCCCCATGACCTTCTCTGTACTTCTCCATCAGCATCCTCAAAGCAAATACTGCATCTGTTGTACTCTTTCTAGGCATGAAACCATATTGCTGCTCACAAATGCTCACCTCTGCTCTTAGCCTAGCTTACACTACTCTTTCCCACAACTTCATTGTATGGCTCATCAGCTTTATTCCTCTGTAGTTGCCACAGCTCTGCACATCTCCCTTGTTCTTAAAAATTGGCACCAGTACACTTCTCCATTCCTCGGGCATCCACTCACTCTCCAAGATCTTGTTAAACAAACTAGTCAGAAACTCTACTGCCACCTCTCCTAGACACTTCCATACCTCCACAGGTATGTCATCAGGACCAACTACCTTTCAACTCTTCATCCTCTTCAACGTCCTCCTCACTTCACTCTTGCTAATCTTTGCTACTTCCTGCTCCACACCAATCATTTCTTCTACTCCTCGTTCCCTTTCATTTTCCTCATTCATCAACTCTTCAAAGTACTCCTTCCATCTTCCCGTCACACTCCTGGCACCTGTCAATACATTTCCATCCTTATCTTTAATCACCCTAACCTGCTGCACATCCTTCCCATCTCTATCTCTTTGTCTGGCCAACCTGTAAAAATCCATCTCTCCCTCTTTAGTGTCCAACCTAGCATACAAATCCTCATATGCTCTTTGTTTGGCCTTTGCCACCTCTACCTTCACCTTACGCTGCATCTCCCTGTACTCCTGTCTACTCTCTTCAGTCCTCTCAGTGTCCCACTTCTTCTTAGCTATGTTCCTGCCTCTTCTGGAAGAAAGTGTTCACTACAGCCATTTCCATCCTCTTTGCAAAGTTTACCACCATCTGTCCTTCTGCGTTCCTGTCCTGAAGACCAAACCTGCCCATCACATTCTCATCACCTCTGTTTCCTTCACCTACATGCCCATTGAAATCTGCCCCAATCACCACTCTCTCACCTCTGGGGATGTTCTGCATCACTTCATCTAACTCACTCCAGAATTTCTCCTTCTCTTCTAACTCACATCCTACCTGTGGAGCATAACCACTCACAACATTGAACATCACCCCTTCAATTTCCAGCATCAGACTCATCAACCTGTCTGATATTCTTTTCACCTCTAGAATATTCCTCACAAACTCCTCTTTCAGGATAACTCCTACTCCGTTTCTCTTTCTATCTGACCCATGGTAGAACAACTTGAACCCTGCTCCTAAGCTTCTAGCCTTGCTACCTTTCCACCTGGTCTCCTGGACACACAGTATGTCCACCTTCCTTCTCTGCATCATGTCAATCAACTCTCTAGCCTTCCCATGTCATAGTCCCAACATTCAAAGTCCCTACTGTCAGTCCTACATTCTTAGCTTTCCTCTTCTCTCTCTGCCTACGAACACACCTTCCTCCTCTCCTTTTTCGTCTTCGACCAACAGTAGTCCAGTTTCCACTGGTACCCTGTAGGTCAACAGCACCGGTGGCGGTTGTTGTTAACCTGGACCCCGACTGATCCGATATGGAAGTCATTGTCACGATTCGCATTTTTAATTTGGCATATGTTTTACGTCGGATGCCCTTCCTGACACAACCCTCTGGGACTGGCAAAAGAAGACACTGGCTTGTGCCCCATTGTGGTTGCATTAAGATATCTCAAGATATGAGACTAAGTAGGAGAAAATAATTTGAAGAGAGGGAGGTGAAAAGGAGAGCAGGAAAAATGGAAGAGGGAGGGAAGAGAGACAGAAGAAAAAAAAAGGTGGTGAATCATCAAAACATGATACATTATAACAAATGCAAAGAGTATTACATGTATCAACAGATAAGAACAAGTGCAACGTCTTTTCAGTAATTTCGCCTAAAGCTGATTTGCTGCTTCATGCAGCAGCTCTACCATTTAGCTAAGAGACTCCAGCCAGCTGAGGTAGAGCCCAGGTGACTGGCTCCACCCACAGATTTCTGGCTGACATCCTAATTTCAATACAGTATTGTATTTATTCTATTCAAAAGCAGTTGGTGTGTATTTGGTAGAATATTAGAACGCAAGCAAATTGTTGTTTTTAAGTACACCCTTTTTCATAAATACAGGTAACTAACAAATAGCAAGGAGTGCATTTAGTGTGTGAAATATCTGTGTTAGGGTCATCACTGTCAGACTCAACAGTTCCCTTTCTTCCTTTAGGTGTTGAGGATCCTGTTAAAATAATGAAGAAAGACAGCGCTATACATCATTAATCAGTACATTTTTTTAAATTAAAGTTTTTCTAAAGTTTGCTAAAAGGTGATGTTAAGACATAACTAACACATTTAGTGTGTGAAGTACTTGTTTTAGGGTCATCACTGTCAGACTCAACAGTTTGCTGTCTTCTCTTAATAATAAATCGTTATCTTTTTAATTTCTCAATGTTCATAAAAACAAGGAAGGAATGGAAAGGGTAGTGTTAGTCTGTGTGATACCTATGGATGCAATGTCATCAGTAGTTGGTGTCTTTCAGATCTTGAGGATCCTTTGACAAAATAGACAATAAAGTTAATAAACTGGCATATAGTTGATCTCAACACTCATTCAGCCTTCACACTAAGCAATGCCTATTGTGTTGGAAGGTAAAAACAGTTAAATGTGTAACCCACCTGATGACAAAGAGCAGAAAGATGGGTCCTTCCTTGCCTTCCTTGAGAGATCACTGTCCATAGCTTCCGACACTTACTCTGAAAAACAGGGATAACAGACATTTTCTCTGAAATAAATCTATATATAATATAGCCTACCGTATATATGTTCAATTCGATTTTATTTATATAGCACCAATTCACAACATAAGTTATCTCATTGCACTTTTCCTATAGAGCAGGTCTACACCGTACTCTTTATAATATTCTTTACAGAGACCCAACAAATTTGTAAAAAAATCTGTATTTCCATTACCATTGGGCTTGATATGGATTTGATCCAGGCTCATTTCCTTGAAGTCTGACAGTCAGCCTTGTTCTAGAACAATCAGCACTTTGCTTAATTTAGCCAACTCCAGCGTTCCTTTGGGTAGTCTATAATACTGCCTATGGACCCGGATGTCATGGCCAAGAAAATTTGCAAGTATGTCCATCTCATTATCTTTCAGGTTTAGGACCGTGGACAGTGTGAATACGTGCTTTCTCAACTTGGTTGAGGACAGAGTTTCAAGATGTTTGGCCTCACATTCCCTTGCAATCTCTGATGTCCGATGGCATCTGATCCCCTTAAGGGAGTCTCTGCTTCAGGTCTGGAGAAGAAAAAGGGATTTTCATCAGGAACACCATAGGCCCACCAATGTGCAACGAAGCCTTCCATTGAGGAAAGTATGTCTGGCGTTAGAAGGATGGGAACTTTCCTGTTTCTTTTCCCTTTTATTTCAATGCGCTGAAATTGCTGGCAAAGCTTTTGCTCCAACTCTGAAAGTCCTAGTGCCAAATCTGAATGGACTCCTGAAGTGTCTCTTAGGGTGAATGCACTAAGTGGCATCTTTGACACCCCGCCCTCTCTTCTGCAATTAAACAGGATCACCTCACAAAGAGTCAAAGTGGCCAGCTTGGACCAGTTCTTCTTATTTGGATCATTCTCAAGTCTGCTTTGGTATTCTTGTCTGCACTTATCAAGATGCATGTGCATGTTCTTTACATCCTCAGTGAAAGGGAGGAGCTGAGGAGTGTTCCATTTCCCCTCTTTTAGTTTGTAGGGCACTTGATGACACACACACACACACACATTCCATTTTTTCTCATAAAGACACCTGCTCCTCTCCAGATTCTTAAGAAATTCCTCATTGTCGGACTCTGCCATCTGCGCGTCACACTCAAGAATAGCTGCAATCTTCTTGAGACTATGACCCAGTTTCAGAACCAAGGATGGAGTTTTGTAGATTTTTGTCTTCATCAAAGCCAGCCACGTCCTTTACTGCTTCAATCACAAAGTTGAAGTTGGAAGGTACACAGAAGTCCTCAATACATTTCAGTCTGCCAGCTTTCCGTGAGTGCCAAATTAGTCTTCCTATTTCTCACATTTTTTGACTAATGTACTCATGTTTGGTCTTGTCATGTCCATGCTTTGCATACAAAAGTCTCAAAATGCTTTTCTCCTCTCTAATGGAGACTTCATCTTGGTGCATAGCATTTACCAGCCCCCAAACTTTTCACAACACCATCTGGAAGGGATGTGCAAAGGCACAGAGTGATTGGATGTCACTTTTGCCTGGCTTTATTGTGCTGCATTTTCATGAAAGCCTGCACCTGGACATGTGCCTCCATAATAATTTTCTTTTAAGCAAAGCCTCACAGTTTATGCAGTGCATGTAGTCACTTGCTTTCACTGGTTTCCCAGCTTGCTGTCTTGGGATTAGTGTTCCACTACCAGTTTTTAGGACCTCATTATTATGAGCACGGTTTCCTTTATTTCTATTGAGGTCAAAATGCAATTTTCATTCCTTTGAGTTTTTGTGTACCCACCAGAAGCTTCGCTAGAAGCTTAATCTTAAACCATCATAAATTGACATTTTATTGAGTGTTTAAGCCAAGTTGTCTATGCTACACTGTTTTCCTGGCCATTGTTTTACCTATATGTTTTAACTTGGAAAAAGTTTTCAGTCACTGGACGTATGGATCTTAAGTGATTTTAAGCTGGCTGCAACTCGACGTGGTTTACCGGACTGCCTCCACTGCTGCTAGCTTAGCTAGGTTTGTTTTTATCCCAGTGGCTAGGCTAACCAGTTGCTTTTACTAAGGATTTTAAGCTCTTTAGCACTATTATGGACTTTACTGTGGATTTTAAGCTTTGAAGCACTCTCACGGACTAACTGCAAGCCTGATGGCTTGTCACCTTGCTGTTTCAAAGCTGAAGAAAAGTATCGCTTGTCTGGAAGCCGAGCTCAGAGAAAAAGACAAGCTCATCCTGGAGTTCTCCACTGTCACCTCAGCCCAGGCAAAACACCTTGCAGTCCTCAGCTCCTCTGGCTGCGGAAACCCTAATGCGACCATCCCATCTCACTCCCCTGACTGCTCCACTCCAGCACTGGACAATGATCCCACTCTTCCGTGGCTCAGCTTCATCATCACTAGCGCCCCGGAGCATGAAGCCATTTCAGCTAAGCCTGAAGATCCTTGGCTCCTCGTGGGTGCAAAGCCCAAAGCAATGGCCATTTCTACTCCTCCGCCTTGCAGGACTTTCCTCCATTGGAGGGATGCTCCCTTTTTCCAGCGGTCAAGTCTTCCTCCTCCTTTCGCCGCAAGTTACTGAAAGAGGCCGTGATTAGGAGAAGCTCTGGAGGTCTCATTCGTCCTGTGACAGCAGAGAACACCTCTGCTAAGAAGGACGCCGCCCCCTTGCCGCAGCAGTCCCCGGCCACAACTATCCCAGGGACTGCAGATGGAACTCGGCGGTCTCCACGATCACTGACTCTGCCTACTCTCATCCCCCCAACTACGTTGATAGTTGGAGATACAATAATAAGGAATATCCACTTCGTCAATGTGGTCACACGCTACTTTCCCGGAGCTAGGCACGCTGGATCGTGAAATTGGCCATTTTAGCAGGATCCTCAGCCTTCATACCTGGCTCCAGTCTACCTGCAGTACCCATGACGTTGGTTTTATTCACAATTTTAACTTATTCTGGGATGGTTCTTCCTTGTTTGCACGAAATGGTCGTCACCCAAACAAGTCAGGTAGTCACATGCTGGCGGCTAACCTGCAGCACGCTGTGCTGTCCTCCTCACGTAGTTGACTATTTACATCACCTGTTTCCTCTCTCTCTTCTCTTCTCTGCCCACCAAAAACAGCCACGTACCCTCTGCTGTCACTAACTCCCCCTTGTGGACTGATCATAGTGCTGCTATTTGGAGCCTGGATCCCTCTAGTGCTACTTTTAAAATTCCTGTGGTAATTTTGCATAGGTCTTTAATACGAAACAGACACAGCCAACACAGCAATAATAATAACTTTATTAAGTTAAAAACCCTACCTCCAGTTTCAACCTCAAATCTGAAGCAGCACAGACTTTTTAAGATGGCTCTTCTCAATGTAAGATCCCTCTCTAACAAAACGTTTATTTTAAATGATTTTATCTCTTCTACTTAAGATTTCATGTTTTTAACAGAATTCTGGTTACGTCCTGGTGATCACAGTCAGCTGGCTGAATTGTGCCCTCCAGATTATGACTTGCTTTAGCCGCCCTAGGGTTTGTGGTCGAGGTGGGGCCTTGATACTGTCTATAGGAAGCATTTAAAGTGTAACCTCATAGCTCGCAAAGATTTTTCCTCCTTTGAAGTGCTCATGCTTAAACTTGGTAGCCCCCTCCCGGTTATATTTGCTATTATTTATCGCCCCCCTAAACCAGCTGGCTCCTTCTTGTTGGAACTTGTTGGAGTTTTTGTCCAGTCTTGTTTTAAATTATGATAGAATTGTTCTTTGTGGTGATTTTAATATTCATGTTGATGACTCCTCTAATGCCCTTGCTGCTGATTTTTTAAATATCACTAACTCTTAACTTACAACAACATATGTCTGGCTAAATTCATTCCCGTGGCCACACCTTAGACCTAGTCTTTAGTCTGGGCCTGAAAACTCCATCTATGGAAATCAGAGACATGTTTATATCTGATCACCTCTGCATTGTTTTTAACTGTGAATTAAAGGCTGCTAGTAATGTCTTATCCCGCTCTAAGTACACACGTGTCCTTAATTAGCATAGTGCCTCAAAATTCTGTACACTGTTCAAATCTCCCGGCAATGTGTTTCCCGATTCCTCCAACACCAGCGGTTTGGTTGATTCTTTTAACTACCTGTGTTCTTCAACCTTAGTGCTCCTCTGAAAAATAGACCAAACCCAAAGAAAACAGAAAACAGCCATGGTTAAATAACAATATTCAAAGCCGTAAAAGGGAATGCAGATAAAAGAAATCAGGTCTCCAGGTCTTTGTGGCTATGAAAGAGTTATTACTCCTTTATAATAGGATGGTGACAGATGCAAGAACATGTCATTTCTCTGCACTTATTTCTGCCCATCAGCACAACCCCAGATTCCTATTTAAGACTGGGGATCAGTTAGTTAACCCAGCCTCTCCTTGTGCCCCTGCTGATTGTGATGCTGATTGTGAAAAGTTTCTTTTGCACTTTGCTGGTAAGGTGGAGTTAATAAGATCTGGTATCACCCCCAACCCTGCCTTTTTAGATGTGGATCACCTGCTCAGGGATTCTTTGAGCAATTTTTCTGCTGTTACTATGCCTGAACTCGCAGACATCATGTCTCTTATGAGAGTATCCTCCAGCCCTCTGGACAAAATCCCAACTAGGTTTTTATTGGAAGTTATGGATTGTATTGTGCCCCTTTTACAAATTATTTTTAACAGCTCGCTGTCTACTGGCTGCGTCCCAGATTACTTTAAAACTGCTTGTGTCCAGCCAGTCCTAAAAAAACCTGGGCTAGATCCCACCCTCCTGGATAACTATTGCCCAATCTCCAAACTGCCTTTTATTTCCAAGATTCTTGAAAAACGTGTATCTATGGAGCTTCTTGCTGCTGTGGAAAACAATAAAACCTTTGATAAGTTCCGATCTGGCTTTCGTCAGCACCACAGCACTGAGACAGCCCTTCTCAAAGTCACTAATGAGCTTTTAATGAATGCAGATACAGGCACGTGCTCAATTCTTGTGCTGCTGCACTTAAGTGCTGCCACAATTGATCATGGCATTCTTTTAGAGAGACTGAGGCACTGGGTGGGCATACCTGGCACTGCACTATTGTGGATCTACAGAGGGCCAAGGCACCAGCGACCCCGGTTTCCATCCAGGGGGTCAGTGTGGACATTGTGGAGGACTACAAGTACCTGGGAATACACTTTGATAACAAACTGGACTGGACCAAGAACACTCAAGCTGTCTACAGGAAGGGCCAGAGCCGCCTCTATTTTCTGAGGAGGCTGAGGTCCTTCAACATCTGCCGGACAATGCTGAAGATGTTTTATGAGTCTGTGGTGGCCAGTGCTATCCTGTATGCTGTTGCATGCTGGGGCAGCAGGTTGAGGGTAGCGGACGCTAACAGACTCAACAAACTGATCCGTAAGGCCAGTGACATTGTGGGGCTGGAGCTGGACTCTCTGTCGGTGGTGTCACAGAGGAGGATGCTGGCCAAACTACATACCATCTTGGACAGTGTCTCCCACCCACTCCATGATGTGCTGGTCAAACAAAGGAGTACCTTCAGCAGAAGACTCATCCCCCCAAAATGCACCACTGAGCACCACAGGAAGTCATTCCGGCCACCAAACTCTATTTTTTATTCATACAGCCCAATATCACAAATTGCCCCAAAGGCTTTAGAATCTGTACAATACACGACACCCTCTGTCCTTAGACCCTTGATTCGAATGAGGAAAAACTCCCCCCAAAACCCTTTTAACAGGGAAAAAAATGACAGAAACCTCAGGAAGAGCAGCAGAGGAGGGCTCCCTCTCCCAGGACGGACAGACATGCAGTGCTGGATAGCTGCCCAGAAGCGGTTGACTCTTCCACTCTGGTGTATGAGCAACTCTGGTGGAGGCACTTCTGGGTCACAGAAAGGAATGATCCTTTTACAAATGTGACTACCGTGCAGACTCTTGAGCAGGTGGGGAAGATTTTAAAAAGCTCAAGCAGGCACTCCTCGTATACCAAGTACTTCACCATGTCCTGCGCTGTCTTGGTTGATGCTCTGTTGACAAAGAAAACCACAGGCAACAAAAAAGACTTGACTTTTGAATTTCTCCCCGTAATAGTGAAGTAACAACATTCTCACATCAGCATATCAGCATCAAATCAAATAATGTTGTGGAAGAAGAAGCTTTCCGCTTAAGTAGAGTTGATGAACAGAGTGGAAGAAGCTTGGTTGTGGTGTTGCCCACAACAACACTCCTTGTGGCTACTGTAGCTTGAGATATATATGCAAATAATATTAATAAAACTTTATTTATAGAGCACTTATCAAAACAAAGTACAAAGTGCTTCACAGAGAGAGAAATAGAATACACAAAAGCAATAAAATAAAACAGCCAGCTCAGGTAAAATCAGGATCTGTTTTCCGATAAAAATACGTTTTGAGAAGAGACTTAAACGAAGACACTGACTCAGACAACCTAATTTCTTTGGGCAGGTTGTTCCAGAGCCTCGGGGCCCTGATGGCAAAAGCTCTGTCCCCCTTAGTTTTCATCCTGGACTCAGGAACAGACAGGAGACCCCTGCCCGAAAATCTCAAAGTACGTGAGGGTTCATAAGGGATTACAAGGTCTAAAATATAAGACCATATACATGAAGAGCCTTAAAAGTAATCAATAAGATCTTAAAATCAATCCTAAAACCAACAGGGAGCCAATGTAAAGAGGCCGAAACAGGTGTGATTGGGTCGTACTTCTTGGTCCTGGTTAACTGCAGTCTGCAGTCGTTTCAGAGTTTTTTGATAAAGACAAGTGAACAGGCTGTTATAATAATCAAGACGTGAGGAAAAACAAACTAAAGATAGTAATAAGAGTTCTTTATGTATAGTGTTTATATGTGTGAGAGAGGTGGAGCTATGACTTGTTTAAAAAATGTCTGTACTTCAGCCATTAAAGTAACAAGATTTCATACAGGATGCATAACATTCTGTCTTGCATTGTCAGAACGTTAGCGTACTGAAAGTCTAAATTTAACGATAACCTTACTGTGTTCAATGACTAATGAAAGGGTTTAGGTTCTTACCACAGCAGTAACATCAGTGTGAGGTGCATTCCATGAGTGTGACAGGAGTGTTGTCGTTCAACAAATATATTGTGTATACCTAGAATCTGTCTGTTAACATCACAGACATTCACAAAGACAAACTAAGCAACAGAAAGAATACAGGTATGTTGAGAGGTCAAGTTCTTAGTGTTCTTTTAGACAGTTGTGTGGCCACAGTCCTTTTCACCACAAAGTGGTCCGTCTGAGATCCAACTTTGCTGGTGACTTTCTGCATGTTGTCACACTGGCACTCTGATAGTCGGTCCGGTCCACTGACTGAAGATCAGGGCGGGAGATAGTCGGAAAGTCATGTGATGACAACTGAACCAATTGCATGACAGCTAAACAGAATCCATTCACTGATGAAGCATGTGAGGTATTTTTTTCATAAAACAATATACACATAACATAACACACATATTTACCAAAAACAAATAAACAAACACAAAAAGCCACACATATTCAATCCAACATAAAACATGGACATGCAGAAACACAAAAACAAAGTGTTATCCATACAAGTGAAGCACAACACAGGATAAAAACACTAAGAGTTAAAATAACTTAGCGGTCATAGTAGTCAACATAGTGGTCCTGGCTGCCCCAAATCATGACAAGAGCACAGTGCTGTGCCTCTGCTACATTATAGGCTGAAAATTGTGACATGCAGATTTAATTATAGTAGATACAATACTACTCTTACAAATTGTACACATTTATTTATATAAAAATACTAAATGCATTCACCAATCTCTCCTAATTTCATTTCATTAAACAAAAAGTTTTTTGCACCTGTTTTTAAAAACTGTAATAGAAACTGATCATCTGGGAAGCTATTCCAAATCTGATTGGGATGTAGTTGAAGATGTGGTTGAAAGTTCTGGAAAAAGCTAGGAAGTGGACCTTGAGTTAAGATTATTTTGTCAAACTGTTTATGTTCATTTATATTCCACTACATCACTCACTCATCACTTGTAGTAAGACATGAACAGTGTAGGTATGATACATTTGTTTGTTTTTGACCATCGGCCTAGTTAGAATGGACTGCTTGAAATTGACCCAGATACTTTTAGTGGACTGTAATTGCAGGGCCCCCTAATCTACAGTGATTCAGCCCTCCTGCCTGCGACACACACAGTGAGTCAGTCCTCAAACATGGACTCGTCTTCAGCTCTCCTCGTGTTGCTGCCCTGCTGCCATGCTCTGTTACTTCTCATCCAGCCATTGTTTAAACACTGCTGACCCACCCCGCCAAGCTCAGGGTGGTGCACCGCCTGCTAGCCAGCTTGGCACACACAGATACACAGATATAGAAACACACAGGGTGGTCCTTCTGCTGACTCCTGAGTGGTGTAATCAGGGCTGAAGTTGTTCATGTGCTGATGCCACATTGATGTATAGCTATTTGAAAATGTAACTGATGAAAATGATCCAGACATACTGGAGCACTGATTTACTGGGTTGACTTTCAGAGGAGGAAGAAGTTTTCAGATCCTTTACTTAAGTAAAAGTACTAATACCACACTGTGAAAATACTCCACTAAAGCTAGCTGTGGTGTGTGCCTGGGTCCCCGCTTCTCCCTACATGATGCCAGCACCCCCAGATTAGCCTCTATCTCAGAAGCTCTGGCCCCTGGTAGACGATGCTAGTCTAACATCGCAGGTAATGGAGTCCCCTATTACTAACGTTGTTTAACCCTGTCGGCAAAGGTGGAAGAGGCACACAGGCCAACAGGACTACCAACAGTGTTAGCGAGGGTTGAAAAGCAGCACATAGGCCCGAAATATGCACACATAGACACAGGACCCATAGATATGCATTCATTGTTGTGGAGAGATGTCAGAATGATGTGGCTGCCATATAGCACAGCTTCCTGAGCAGTTAGGGCTTCGGGGGTCAAGGACACCTCTGCAGTGCCCATGAGGTGACCTGGCATCTCTCCAGCTACCAGTCCACACTCCATACAGACAGGTCCATGCTTGAATTGCCCAAGCCAAGTCCCCATGGACTGAGCCACTGCAACATTCCTGTGTTACATTTCAAGGAGCCTTTATGATGGGACACTGTGAGGTATTAAAATGCACAGTTTAAAGGCTGCAGCTCCACAGTCATAAGCTGGTTTTGTGAGGCTATGTGGATCATGGTCTGGTGGGTTGGCAGTGTGTGACATGTAAAAGTCCAGGCAATTCTGTGTGTGACCGCACTGATGTCCAGGTGGTTTGTGGGCAGGCTGCTCTTATCCTCTGTACGAACTCAGCAGTGACCAAGCTACAAGAAGCCAGGCTGTCATTAAGATGGAAGAAAACCCTGCAGTCTCATCCCTCCCACACACACATACGCACGCGCGCACACACACGGGGCGGGTAGAGCAGGTCGTCCACCAATCGGAAGGTCGGCGGTTCGATCCCAGTCTACGTGTCCTTGGGCAAGACACTGAACCACAAATTGCTCCCGAGGGCTGTGCCCTTGGTGTGTGAGTGTGTGTGTTTCTTTCAACTGATGAGCAGTTGGTACCTGCCATCAGTGTGTGAATGGGGTGAATGTGATATCTAGTTAAAGCGCTTTGAGTAGTAGCTCTAGAAAGGCACTATATAAGTACAGTCCATTTACACACACACCACAAGCATCTGTGGGGCCTCGGCACACTGACGTCAGTCATGGAGCCTCATGGTTGAGTGAGTGGGGAAAGATGTCACACTGCTAAGAATGGACGACGACTACATATGTAAGTATGCCAGACACCAAGACCAGACAAACAAGAGGGGGAAAAAACTAGCCACACTTTATTTAAAGTGCTGCTCAAAAGGCAGCGTAGATGCAATATAAGGTCATTAATAAAATATTCATAGCAGTTTGGTATGATAAGCAGTGTGGAAAATTTGCAGGTTGAACACTTTACAAGGCAACTACAGAGACAATGATGATATTTAGATCAAAAATACACTTTTAGTTTACCCTCATTAAAGTAAATGAGGTGGACAAAATATTAGGAACACCTCTCAGTATAAAACAATACTGTTAAAAGCAGCACTAACTGCAGCCTCCAAAATGATGATACAGTTGATCTAACACCTCTCTTAAAAAGTTTCAACTAAACCTGAACATTAGAACCTTTATGAAGGGAGGACGCACATGTGGCGCATGGGGTAAAGTATTTCCAGTTTGGTCACACATTCCAACAGCAGTGACAAGGACTGCACAAGGAATTAGGCATTTGAGATGATAAGGAAACGGGTAAAAATGCTGCAAAAAATGAGAGTAATGTCACTTCATGTACTAACACAGATTCAACTTGTTAGCCAGACAGAGCGTTGATAAAGGATGATTCAAAAAAGATAACATTAATTGTTAGTCTGAGACTGGATGCAAAGTTGGATTGAGTAGTTCAACACGTTATACCCTGACCTTTCACCTCGTAGTGCGAAGCACATTACTTGGCTTTAAATTGTGCATCGCAGAATTGTATTTTCAAGGGAGCACACATTGGATGATTGCAGAATGTTTGTGTGTTGTAGACTTCATATTCACTAATATGAGTGTTTCTACATGCACATTTTTTCTTACCCACAGAGAGCTTACATTACACAGATGATGGGGATCTTACTGTGCACACACCCTGCTTCCATTTTGGGGCAATTCTTAAGACAAACATGGAAAAGAAAACAAGGTCCTGTTAGTTGGAGGCTTTAGGTTTCTGACAAAAGGGGCAATGAGACAAAGAAAATGACAGGGTGAGTGGAACAACCATGTTCCTCTGTCTGTCTGGGGCTGACTCCCTCTCTTTGTGGGTGACTTGAACTCTCCCTCACCACAGAGCGGTGACTGAGCCCCATCTGAGGGCAGACAGTGGGACAAATGATGCTTTGAGTAACAGGATCATCATGCACCACATGTGCTACTGGCAAACATGTCTCAGGCCTTTTAAAAATCCTTGTATTTTCATTCAACATTTAGAGAGGAAATGCAGCAGTGGTTCTTTCTGGTGTCTCCCACAGACCCTGAAAGACACAGTCTCCCACTGATGACGGAGATGTGGTTTTACTACTGTATGTCAGACACACATACATACACTGTTAGTACACTTGTGAGGACCTGCAGACATTTAGTCCCTAACTTTACAATTTTTCAAGTCAGTCTCAAAACAATAGTTAGCCCGTACACTGAAACAGTTTTTGCTTGCTGTAATCATTCCTCCTGTTCATACTGGACATGAAAGGATCCATTCCTAAAGCGATTTCAGTGTAAGTGATGGAGGACAAAATCCACAGTCCTCCTTGTGAAAATACATTTTAAACTTATATTTGAAGCCAATATGAGGCTTCATCAGTCTGAGATAGACAAATCAAGTGCCATCTGGGTGGGTATCTTCCAAATTTACAGTCTTTTTAGAATGAAATTCTAAAACTTTGTGTTTGGACGGTGTTTCAATGCACAGTATGAGGACTGTGAATTTTTCCGCCATCACTTTCATTGGAAGCACATTAGAAAGACGTCTTTTAATGTCCAGTATGAACAGGAGGAATGATTACAGCAAGCAAAATTTGTTTCAATGTACATATGGGCACCTGACCATTGTTTTAAGACAGACACTGTTTGTGCCTTTTATCACAATCTCACAAATTTAATTTTCTTGAGATGACAAATGGTGTTTCTATTTAATTCATGGTTAATGGTTTTTAAGACCATTATATCATTATCAAAAATGTGTTATCAAAAAAGTTTTCATATTAGTATGCAGCCATATTCATGTGGGTTTCTTCACTGACAGATTTCAGTATCTGAGTGTCCTAAAATATATGTCACCTCCTCACCAGTGTACAAAGATATTGGTTAAAAAAGGCTTGCTGCAATTGTGACGCACAGCAATGTATGGTCACATTATGTGATTTAATTTAGTATGTGTTTTCATGTGTGTATTTTTGCATGAGAGTATTATCTATTTCATTGTGAATAAATTCCTATTTGGAGTTGAATTCCAATTTTCCAGTGTGACCTGCAGCCAGTTCTCGTCTTCAGACTGGTGGAAGCACTACCTGTTGCCTGTCTCATTATTTCCCTGTTCTTTGCAGGTTAATAACTGGTAAAATCACACATGTGGTTAAATAATTTAGGTACGATGTAAACATAAATACCTTCCTGTGTTATTTTTGTCAGGGTTTGTACTATTAGTGTTGCAAAGTAACATAGTCAGAATACCAAAGCTAAGGCAGTGCAAGCTAGATTTATAATTTTTCCCCCACACATTTTGCGTCAAGTCCCGTCCTATTGTGCTGCGATTAGCTAGTACTCGTAACTTCGACACGTCCTTGTGATTGTATGATGGCTATGAGCGCAGATGTGTCCCTAAGATGATAGAGATCCTAGGTGCTCCCTCACCTGTGACTTATTGCCTTAATTTTCTAGTTGGTCTTTATTACAAAATAGAAAAGATCTGATTAGTTAATTTACCACACACACTAATACTTCTGAGGGGCATATGTTAAGATAATAAGCATAGCCTTTTCCCTAGACAAATTAACAAATATTATTTCAACTGAAATGCTTTAATTTTAAATCATTTTGCCTATTTTGTTATCTAATACAGTTCTCAACCTTTTGTTTTTCTTAATGGCAACACATGGTTCAAGATTTAGTGTAATATGTTCATTGAATAAAGTTACAGTTATGAATGATGATTTGCTGAGAAGGAAATGTTGTTACATGAACAAGGGGTTAAATTAAATTGCAACCCGTCTTTAGATAAAAGGATTTAAAATGTATTTATATTTGTATTATTATTACATTATCGTCACGTCAGTAGTGTCACTAGTGTTGCTAACGGACTGAAAATTCGACAGTAGGGCGGTACTTGACGCAAAACGGGTGGGAAAGAAAATAACGCAGCTTAACTTGGTGCGAGCTAGCTTAGCTCACTGTACATGCAGTAGGTGTGTATTGCACTTTATGCTGTCATGTCTTATTTTAAGGATCATGACGTTCATTTGGTAAGGCCCTAAAAGCTGTTTGGTTATGTGTTCTGAAAGACCGTTTGGTGTACATCTAGTGTTTCTTTTTAAGTTTGGTAGTGTACTGTATTTTCTTTTCATTTGTATATGAAGAATGATAAAACACACATGTACTGGGGAAATTATTATTGTACCAAGGCACACATTACATTAAGTAAAATTAGCAGCTGACAAATTTTATGGCAAACATAACAAAATATTCCATCCAGTTTTAAACAAATTCCAGACACGCATGTTCTTTAAATGGCTCTCTTACTTTTGTGAAAAACATTGCTCTGAAGCTCAATTCTGAGGCTGTTCTGTAAATGGTTTTCTAATAAATTAACAACGTCCGGTTAGTCCCACCCACTTCCGGTTTAAGCCCCATCCACTTCCAAATTAAGCCCCGCCCATTCTGAGTACAGCTATGAATACAAATAATTTAGTTGGGTGAACAGGTACAGATAATGTTGTACTCGCTCATCCCTAGTAGCTATGCACTAGGTTTAGTACAAAAAAATGCCACACATAAAGAGTAAAGATTCGATGCTTTGCTTAAAACATTCCTGGCTTAAGCCCCATAAACCCATCCCTGGTGCCACCTAATGATGGGAACTCCCACATACAACTCGAGGAGAAAGTCATGAGTGGTAAGCACACAATTAATCATCATTTAACCTCATGTTGGGATTTACAATGGTTAAAGGGGCACCAAATTGTGTACGTGCAATCAATTAAATTTGGCTATCAAAATTATCAAAGATAATCATAAATAATGATGGAACTCAGATCCATCCATCCATCCATTTTCTACCGCTTGGTCCCCGTTAGGAAATCGCGAGGTGACTGGAGCCTATCCCAGTGACTTGGGCCTTAGGCAGGGCACACCCTGGACAGTGGCCAACCTCGTCGCAGGGCGAACACAGACACAGACAAGGACAGACAACCATTCACTCACACATTCATTCAATACGGGCAATTTAGAGTTATCAATTAACCTACACATGCATGTCTTTGGGACGGTGGGAGGAAGCCGGAGAACCCGGAGAGAACCCACGGTAACACGGGAGGACATGCAGACTCCACCCAGAGAGATTGTGTGATGTTGGTCCGGTCCGGGAATCGAACCCACGAACCCACGATCTCCTTATTGGGAGGCAGGAGCTGTAGCCGCTCTGCCACCGTGCACCCCACTGGAACTCAGATTAATAATTAAATTAATAACTATAATCAGAATTACCATTAATAGCTAGTAGGTTGAAGGATTTGGAGGTAAACATAGGAGAGGTTGGCAAATGACTCACTCTTGTGCAACATAAAAGAAACCAGCATAATTATACACAAACATTCAAACAAAAGAAATGTAACTTAGAATGGTGACTGAGCAGTGGCCGCTAGACAAAGAAAGGAAATTCAAAATGGCAGCACGGCCATGTATGTTAAAGAGTGTGGCTCTGTTAAAGAGGCCAAATTGAAGTGTACGTGTGAACTGTGTAGGATGAACGGTGCCAGGTTAGAAAGGATAGTTAAATGCATTCAAGACCCATGTGTCTGTGTGAAACATTACTAACATCACTTAGCATATGGCTACTAAATTAACCTAACAGTAAAACACATTACAACAATAAAACTCCATCAACCAAAGCAATACATACAGTGCATCTGGAAAGTATTCCCAGTGCTTACATTTTTCCACATTTTGTTATGTTACAGCCTTATTCCAAAATGGAATAAATTCATTATTTTCCTCCAAATTCTACAAACAATACCCCATAATGACAACTTGAAAGAAGTTTGTTTGAAATCTTTGCAAATTTATTAAAAATAAAAAAGCTCCATCAGGTTGGATGGGGAGCGTCAGTGCTCAGCCATATTCAGATCTCTCCAGAGATGTTCAATCGGGTTCAAGTCTGGGCTCTGGCTGGGCCACTCAAGGACATTCCCAGAGTTGTCCCGTAGCCACTCCTTTGTTATCTTGGCTGTGTATCCTGTTGGAAGATGAACCCTCGCGTCAGTCTGAGGTCCAGAGCGCTCTGGAGCAGGTTTTCATCAAGGATGTCTTTGTGCATTAATCTTTCCCTCGTTCCCAACTAGTCTCCCAGTTTCTGCCGCTGAAAAGCATCCCTACAACATGATGCTACCACCACCATGCTTCACTGTATTGTGGTATTGGCCAGGTGCCCGGTGTCCTCCAGATATGACTCTTGGCATTCAGTCCAAAGAGTTCAATCTTTGTTTCATCAGACCAGAGAATTTTGTTTCTCATGGTCTGAGAGTCCTTCAGGAGCCTTTTGGCAAACTCCAGGCGGGCTGTCATGTGCCTTTCACTGAGGAGTAGCTTCCATCTGGCCACTCTACCATACAGGTCTGATTGGTGGAGTGCTACGGAGATGGTTGTTCTTCTGGAAGGTTCTCCCCTCTCCACAGAGAAAAGCTGGAGCTCTGTCAGTGACCATCGGGTTCTTGGTCACCTGCCTGACTAAGGCCCTTCTCCCCCGATTGCTCAGTTTGGCCGGGCTGCCAGCTCTAGGAAGAGTCCTGGTGTTTTCAAACTTCTTCCATTTATGGATGATGGAGGCCACTGTACTCATTGGGACCTTCAATGCTGCAGAAATTTTTCTGTACCCTTCCCCAGATCTGTGCCTTGATACAATTCTGTCTCAGAAGTCCACAGTCAATTCCTTGGACTTCATGGCTTGATTTGTGCTCTGACATGTACAAACTGTATTAACTGTGGGACCTTATATAGACAGGTGTGTGTCTTTCCAAATCATGTCCAATCACCTGAATTTACCACAGGGGGACTCCAATAAAGTTGTAGAAACATCTCAAGGATGATCAGTGGAAAAAGGATGCACCTGAGCTCAATTTTGAGTGTCATGGCAAAGGCTGTGAATACTTATGTACATTTTTTGTTTTTTATTTTTAATAAATTTGCAAAGATTTCAAACAAACTTCTTTCAAGTTGTCATTATGGGGTATTGTTTATAGAATTTTGAGGAAAATAATTAATTTAATCCATTTTGGAATAAGGCTGTAACATAAAATGTGGAAAAAATTGAAGTACTGTGAATACTTTCCGGATGCACTGTATACCTTCACAAAAGTAACACAGTCCTGTGCTTAGCCAAGTACACTGTTAAGCTATGTGAAGCTATGTAATTCCCAGTTATAGGTTCAGTGGTTATGTTACCAGTCCGGTTGTTTGACCCAGAGTTCGATTGACTGGTTCTGACATGTTGACGTGCTGCGTTAAGCGTAAACGTCTCATTTCCGGTCACCGGTGTTTGTGTTTTACTAGTAGCATATTTTTGCTGCTCTAGCTCATCACAGTTGATTTTGTTTGATTCTTCATTATAGTGACCAACTATCTGCTATACATTTAAACGTACACTAGTTCTGAGAAACCAACTCTGATTACTGGCAGCTCCATTTTGAGAAACGTGAAGTTAGTGACACCAGCGACCATAGTCAAATGTATTTCTGTGGCCAGAGCGGGCGACGTTGAATGCTATTTAAAACTGCTGGCTAAGAGTAAAAGCAAATACAGTAAGACTGTTATTCACGTCGGTGGTAATGACTCCCGATTACGCCAATCGGAGGTCACTAAAATTAATGTTGAGTTGGTGTGTACATATGCAAAGACAATGTCGGAGTCCGGGCCCCTGCCAAACCTGACCAGTGATGACATGTTTAGCTGCCTGTCTTCATTCCGCCGCTGGCTGTCGAGGTGGTGTCCAGCAAACGATGTGGGCTTTGTAGATAATTTTCTGGGGAAAACCTGGTCTGATTAGGAGAGACGGCATTCATCCCACTTTGGATGGAGCAGCTCTCATATCTAGAAACCTGATTTTCTTATTAGTGGACCTAAACCATGACAACCCAGAGCTGAGACCAGGAGGCAGAGTTGCAGTCCTACATGCTTCTCTGCGCTTCCAGAGCAGTTACCCACCCAAAACTCCTTAGTGATGGGTGTCTGCCCTGACCTCTTAAATTAATAAAACCAAAAGTTAGCAGAAGAGGAGTTATACATAAAATCCTAAACAAAAACGCTGAAATAGCACAACAAACTAGGAGAATTAAATGTGGACTCTTAAACATCAGAACTCTGTCATCTAAAGCTGTACTAGTGAATGATTTAATATCACTAGTATCATATTGACTTATTTTGTCTTACTGAAACCTGGCTGGGTCAGGAAGAATATGTTAGCCTAAATGAATCCACTCTGCCCAGTCATATTAATGCTCATATTTCTCGAGGCACTGGCTGAGCAGGTGGAGTTGCAGCCATCTTTAACTCAAGCCTATTCTTCTCCTGCTCGACAACTGCTACTACAGTTGTTGTTATTGGCTCTGTTACTAATACTGTCATGTCATTATTATTCCTATAGAAGTCATTCCTATTATTATTAATTTATTAATATTAATGTTACCACTACCATTACATTATTACTATTTAAAAAATTCTAGGTGGTATTTGCATTGTGATCCCCCTCAAAACCCCTCTGTCTCTCTCTTATAACCTCTCTCTCTCTAAACCCCTCCCTTTCTCTCTCTCTCAAAATCTAACACGGCAGGGGCGGATGGTCGCCCACCAATGAGTTTGGTTCTGTCCAAGGTTTCTGCCTGTTAAAGGAAGTTTTTCCTTGCCACTGCCACATAAATAAAATTGAATTGAATTGAACCAGTCTGTAAAGGAAGAAGTTGCTTTGAAGTTGCTGTTATTATCTGGCGGTTCCATTTAGTCAGACAGGGAAGAATGTTGGTTACACAAGACTGCACAAGCTCCTTGCTGTGCAGTCCGTCTGTGCAGATGGAGGAACCGATTGCTCTGTCTGTTGTTCTCCTTACAGTTACTTCTTAAAGTTAGCTGGCAGACTTTGCTGGTGCTTACTATTGTTGCAGAAATCTTACGCAAGAGAGAGTTTTCAGTTCTGCTGTGTGTCTGTTTCAGACATGCCACACAGAGAGGGAGACAGCCACAGCCGTTTCCTGTATGTGAAGAGTTTTTGAAGGAGACCCTCTTTATGATATCAAGCCAATGGGAACTGAAAGCTAGAACTGAAAGTTCACACCTCTGGGGATTCTGGGTAAATTGGACTGTACTTATATAGCGCCTTTCTACTACTAGAATTATTATCTACTACTAGAAAGTACTAAACTACTCACCTCTCATCAAAGTAACTAATCATTCACACACCAAAGGCACAGACCTCGGAAGCAATTTGGGGTTCAGTGTCTTGCCCAAGGACACTTTGACATGGGATTGAACCGCCGAGCCTCCGATTGGTGGACAACCCGCTCTACCACTAAGCCACAGTCGCCCCAGACTGAGAGATTGATTTCCATGGCTCTCCTTTGTTTACAGAACAAAGAGCATGCGGTCTCCTAATAGAGCTCAGTTAAAGTCCCACAATTGAATGAATTAAAAATGGTTGAGTGCCAGTGGTCCCAACAGTCATCTCTGTTGAGGTTACTTGATGATAAAGGTGGTATGTAATTTACTAGACCATCAATATATCACTGTCAAATGATATACAGTATGGGTAGCAAAATCACTGGAAACATAAGGCTGATTTAATGAATGACTTAAGGCTTGTTGCATGTCACACTGTGTTAGATGGGTCTAATAAAATCTTGGTTGCAATCATGTTTCCATCCAAATGTAGAGCACATTTTAACCAAATTTCCACGTCTGTGTATTTTCATCCATTTCCATTAAACTTTTTATTTTTATTTCTGGCTTTTGAAACAGCTTTGGCCATCACACTGATGCTGTTTTTTATTTTAACCTTCATTCACAAATTATACTTTAAATCTGGCCTATTCAATTGGCGGCCCAGTAGCAACCTCCAAGAGGTCCAGCATACATAAATCTGATATATGACAAAATAAGTAAACTACATATATAGTGTATGGAAGTAGCTAACGAGTAAGACATCTCACTTCCTTCTCATCTCTGTTGACAGTTTCACATGTGTAGTTATAATAATAATAATAATAATAATAATAATAATAATCTTTATTTATAGAGCACTTATCAAAACAAAGTACAAAGTGCTTCACAGCAAGAGAAATAAAATACCACAGTGAATGATAAAATACATAAAAAAACAATAAAATAAACAGACAGCTCAGGTAAAATCAGGATATGCTTTTTTTATTTAAAAATACATCTTGAGGAGAGACTTAGAAGAAGACACTGACTCAGACAACCTAATTTCTTCGGGCAAGTTGTTCCAGAGCCTCGGGGCCCTGATGGCAAAAGCTCTGTCCCCCTTTGTTTTCATCTTGGACTCAGGAACAGACAGAAGACCCCTGAGAAAGAGTGAGAGAGCACAATGAACTACATATTTACAAGCTATGACATAGTAATCCAGAGATCCGGAGAGAGGGAAGCTGCTCCACACTCCACACACTGCCTGTGCACAGGCCCTGTAACTGAACCCTAGCATGCCATACATCATTAGATTAGTTTTATTGATGATTTCCAGAGTTAGCACGTTTATGTGACTACATGCAGTGGCTAGTTTTGTTTGTTGGACCCTTGCCTTGATCTGGATACCAAGATTACCATGCTGCCTGCTGTTTGACGACGTTGAAGGTAGGGAGCTCCCATCTTGTGTCGGTTTGTTTTCTGTGCAGTCTTTGCATACAAGTTGTGTCAGCTCTTGTTGCGTTTTTGTGATCTTAGAATGACTCTGCTATGATCAAATCGCAAGACTCTCTCCTTTCAAATGATGTGTAACATGACCAGATTTCTTGAAAACGTCACCCTATTAATGAGGAATGAACAATAATTACATGTTTTACAGCCCGCAGACGGGCCGGTGCAAACCAAAGGGTAACCTTTTCTATAAAAATTTAAGTGTGCTCATTACACTAAAAGTTCTCTACTGATACCTCTAATGAAAGGAGTCATGTATGGGTTTCACCATGAAAAGTCTTGGTCACGATCCAGCTAACTGTTGAGCGAGTACTCGGCTAAAACGAGTATCCGGTACAGATAATGTACTTTTTATGAGTACGAGTGTCATCATAGTAAAATGTGTCAATATCTGTACTGGTAAATATAGCAACTTACATTTTAAGTATTCTTTAAATGGCTCTCTTTCTCTTGTGATCAAAAACATTGCTCTGAAGCTCAATTCTGAGGCAAATAGTTTTCTAATAAATGAACAACGTCAGGTTAGCCCCACCCACTTCCGGTTTAGGTTTACTTCCACTTCTGATTTAAGCCCCGCCCATTCTGAGCACAGATATGAATACAGATAATTTAGTTGGGTGAACAGATACAGATAATGGTGTACTCACTCATCCCTACTAACTGCGAATAAGCCTGGACTTTTGCAGGTTTGGGTCTTAAGGAGTTGTTGCTATGATAACATCTCCAGATAAACTTTCAACCAGCTCTGAAGATAAATATTGTGACTTGTGTCATATCATCAACAATCCAATCAAGCAAAGTCACTTATCCATGATTGAAGAACAGGGTCCTGGTAAGGCTGTATGAATAGCTAAATCATTTGTATGCTGTTTTTTCTCTGGGGGTCTAAAGAATATTGCAGCTTCTAGGGGCTACTGCAGAGCTTTAGACTTCAAGTCTGGTCTTTTCCTGGTCAATCCTTAACTCATGTTTCTAAAATTGACACAATACCATAAATAGATCTATTAAAGTATGTAGTAGCTTACTAAAGTAGATTGCTAGACAGCTTTCTAACTCCACAGGTTCATGTTAGGGAAAGCCAAAGGATGCTGTCAGACCAGCACAGTGAAAGCACTCAGATTGGAGACACAGGGCAGTGTTTAGCTAGTCATGAAGAGTCAGTTCCTTGCAGATACTCTGGCTCAACAGTAAACTAGAGCTGAGTGTAAATGGGGAGGGCCATCTATGGACTCTCAAATCACAGAGGAGCCACTGTCTCATGGCAGTAAGAAAGTTAGAATAATATATATGTTGGATGAGGGCCCACCCTTTAAGATGGAGTCTACTCAGGGCAGTTGTTTAAACGTCAGATGACTTGCAGTGTCTCTCTGTGATGTCAAAGGCCCTCTAAAAAGTCTAAATTGAATCACTGTAATAGACGAGAGGGGAGATTGGGAACAATAAGCTACATGAAATTAGATTTCCTCCAGGTTCCATGCTTTCACGTTCAAACAGCAGCCATTTTTGACTTGGAAAAGAGGAGGAGGGGGAAAAGTACTTGCAGTACTTTATGATTTGATCATGCTTTGAAATGTTAATAGGACAAAATTTGAATGTGATCCCTCTTCAAAATAAGCAGGCCTGGGGAGGGGCATATTGTGATTGGAGGGGTTAGTGTTTATCCTGCGTTGGGGCTCCGCTCTCCGCTTCAGAAAGGTTTTCTCTGGCAACGATGATCCAAACCAGCTCAAATAAAGGGCTGCACGGTTCAACAAACGGAGTGAGTTTCTGTCACCCTGAGTACTTCAGCAGCCAAGCCCCCAAAACAGCATAGAAAAACATGGCAGCCCCCGCGGGGCCCTGAGTCAACAAGCCACCTTCCTCTGCTGGATGCCAGCGCTGCTTTTCCAATCATAGGAAAACCAGCAGCTGCTTGTGGACACATTACAGCACACTGCTAGCTTCACTCTCTGACTCTGACACACACACACACTCACGCACAATTACAATATCAGAAATAAGATATATAAGGACAATATCAGTCTTCAGTGGTGGAAGAAGTACTCAAATCCTTTACTTGGTTAAAAGTGACCACAATGTAAAAATACTCCATTACAAATACTCCTAAATTTATAATCCTACTTAAGTAAAAGTACAGAAGTATCATAAGCTGAATGTACTTAAAGTATCAAAAGTAAAAGTCCTCGTTATGTAAAAAAAGTCCTGTGTGATTAGATTGTTATTACTGATACATCAATGTTGGAACAGCATTTTGCTGTTGCAGCTGATCGAAGGGTAGCTAGTTTTAACCACTTTAGATACAGTTAAGTAGTTTAGTCCAGAGTTTCCCAACCTAGGGGTTGGACCCCTCCAAAGGGTCACAAGTTAAATCTGAGGGGTCATGAGATGATATATGTGGTAGGAAAAAAGAAAAAAGAAAGTTCTGCTACACAAATCTATATTCTTTTATTTTTTACTGTTGTTTAATCTTTGAGTTTTGTCAAATATTTAAAGTATCCCTCCACTCAAAAATGTGTTTTTCTTATGTTTAAGTCCCCTAAAATGTCAGACCTTGACTTTACTGACCACATCTGTGCGAAGTTTGTCACTAGAGAAGTGTTTTCACATTCCTCTGCTGAAGGGGGAGATGTCTGTACACTTCCCTAAAATTGGAGATTCAAACGGACTACGAGCAAGCTAGATTTGATACGTCACAAATTCGAATGCCAATCACAATGTCACCGGCTAAGAAACCTGAAACCTCCACCACAGAGTGGACCTGTCAGTACAGAGAGGAGAGTTTGCATTAAGGTAGCGTAGTGAAAGTTTTGACAGCAAAGTAGAGTGTGAGTTTCTGGATGTAAACTGGACCCTGGAGCGTCCTTCCACTATCTACAATGTTACGTAATAACAATGTGAACACGCTGTAACATCGTAGCAGATATTATTGTATGTTTCACAACCACTAACGCTGTGTCAGCCACTGCCAGTTACAAGCTAACAAAAAACATAAATAAATAAAGATGCTAACTACACTTACCTTTCTGATACGTCTGCTAGTCGCTGATTTTGGTGCACAACAGACTCCTCATCTGGTCTGAGGCTCAAACATGTACGGCTGAAACTCTCCGACATTTCCTCTAACTCTAGCCATCTTGAAGCGCACTGCTCTCTCACCATGGATCTATGCCGCTCGCCCACATCCATGCTCTCACCTGTACCGGTCAACCTAACACGCAGCGGTTGTGGGCGGGGCATTCAGAGATCCAGAATTTCACAATTCCCCCACTGAGAGAGTAGATGTGCTTCCAGAGTTTGTTTTTTTTTTACCTTTTATGTGGGATAATCATATTAAACAAAATATTAATCATACCAAGAGTATTTTTACATACTTTAAAACTTTTCTGGAAGGGAACTTTAATAATTTTACCTCTTTGCCTCAAACTGTTATTTAAATGAAGCAATGTGAAAAGTTCAGAGGGCAAACGTCTCTTTGGTGAAACTGCTAACAACGAACAACAACAAGGAGCCCCAGCTAGACACTGATTTTTTTGTAAGGGGTCACAAGCCCAAAAATTTGGGAGCCATTCATTAACAATGTGTTGAATTTTGTTGTGTGAATTTTATAAGCTCATTATGTTTTTTTCATGTAAAATAACTAGTAACTAGTAAGTATAGCTGTCAAATAAATGTAGAGCAGTAAAGAGACAATATTTGCCTCTGAAATGTAGTGGAGTAGAAGTATAAAATAGCAAAAAATGGAAATATGTCAAAATTGTACCTAAAGTGTATATAAACGTCTACCGAGTGACTCCAAAGACTGTTAGTATTTGTTAGCTAGTGGCCAGAATGGATAGGCACTGTAGCTTTCCCAGCTGCAAAGTTGAAACAATTTTTTGCTAACCCTCTGCTTAGTATTTTCACGGACACACACCTCTGACAGAGCCTCTGACCCTCTCTGAGTCGCTAACATTAGCTCAGCTATAACACAGGTACCACACAGAAACTTTTACAAAGGGCCGTGAATGTGCTTCCAGTGACTGTCAAAGCTCCAGCGCGGACAGGGAGAGGCTGACAGCAGCTGCTCCTGGCTGTTAGTGCTGCTGGCTGCACTCTATATGGCTGCGGTGGTCAGTCTGTCCGTCACTCTGGGAGGTGTCTCCTTACCTCCCGTCACACACTGGCCACGCCCCCTACGTGGTTTTGCAGAGCCACTCTGCTGCACTTTTAAATATGCTGAGAGGGAGGGAGCTAGCACAAGTTAGGGGTTTAGTTACGTGTTAAGTGTCAGTATTTGAGTAAATGTACTTAGTTACTTTTCACCACTGTCATTCTTTAATTCAACTGTGAATATTCTGTCCGTTTTGTCCATGTAGCTTGTAAACAGTGGAGGTCAGGGAGGGGAATGAATTGAAACCACTTTGATACCAAGTACAGTTTGTACACAATAAGCATGTTAATATTGGAAAGCTGAAATTGGGAAACACTGGCTTCACTGTTGGAAATATAACAGTATAGTAGAACAGAATAAATTGGCTGTTACTGTAACAAGCATCAAGCTCAGGGAACTTGATAAGGTTAATAAGGCTCAGGTAGAGCAAGCAATGAGTGTGTTGTCATTATATACATAAAATCCATTATATCATGCCTTCAAACAGTTCGGTTCAATTGAGTGGTCTCAAGGGGCACTCACATTATTTTTCATGAAAATGAGTTATGTCTATACTAAGAAGTGCTTCACAGTATTTACCGGTCATTTATCTTTTTTTCATGTGTGTTGGTGGTGATTTCCAGAATCACTGATCAGATATTTAGGTATAAAGAGCAGGAACAACCACCAGGGTTGGTTGATGCTTTAAATAAATTAACATACCTTAATAAACATTCCTTTTGAAACCTGTAGGATAGATTGTAGTTGCTACATCCATGTTTTACTGTAGTCTATGGTTGAAACAGGGTGTCGTGATGAGGCTGGATTACCAGCTGGGCAAAGTAGGCAACTGCTCTAGAGCAATTTGTGTAGCTCTGTTTTGTAGAGGGTCGGTGTGGCAAAATCAGTTTTAAGACCTTTACTATTTTAGTTCATATTGGGCTCACATTGTTCATATTCTTAAATATTTTTCTGTTATGCTATATTGGCGCCATATAAATAAATCAAATAAATAAAAATAAAATTTGGTTCAAAAGTTTCACATACTAACCAACACACAGAAAACCTATGGGGTTTTGTTCCAGCATAGAAATTCTAATTGATTTTGGGTCTCTGAGCATATATATTAATGAAAGTGCCATGTACAGTCTTTTGTACACTGTAAGGAATGGGAACTTAAAAAGTGTACAAACACTATGCACACAGGGCGGTAGGTGGAGGTGGGGGGTTTCAGAACTGGGTGCATCAGACCAGAACAAATATGGAAAGTTGACTGGGGCCATAATAAATAAGTGTTATAAATGATTGTATTGAAATGAACACATTCAGCCGCCAGGACACAATGACAGCTTTTCATGAATCTTATATGGACCACAATGTACAAACGTCGTAACACTTTTTTCATCCAAACCACTAAACTACACAGTGTCATTGCCTTCAAATAAGCACATAACACACTCTATAGAAACACACACCAGGTGTGATCATGCATTTATATATATGACTAAAATAGAATCCAGCACACAAACCTTTGTATATTGTTGTTGCTGTTATGTGAGTTATTGTTGCCAAGCTGTAACATTAGCACATTTGTTTGGTGGAGTTTTAACAGAGAATAAACAGAGAGGGATTTTGAGACCTTGTTAATATTGTGTTAATGTCCATAAAGCCTTGTCTTCTGGAAACAGGAAAAGGCAAATTGAATTACACTGAATTTGCTGATGAGCTAAGCTAAAACAGAGCTTTAATGATTTCTGGTTGGCAGAGTGCCCTGGAAATGGCGAAGCAAGGGGGTGGACAGGGTGTAATTTTAGGAAAGGGGTGTAGTGCTGGAGCAGAGCCAGAATGGAGGCTCCTGGCGGTGGTTGTTTGCCGCCCCCGAGTTAAGCAGCTAAAATGTTTTCATGTCTTCATGTTAAAGCCCTGCATATGATGCTTTTAGGAAAGCATTACAGAGGCCCTCTAAAAATAAGAAGGGCCCTCTTTGAACATCAGGGTGGTCCAGCAGTCTTAGTTATTACTGTTGACTGGCTGCCTTCAGCTGCCATCTGATTATGAGTGATTCCTCCAGAGCCTGCTGCTGCTGCTGCTTTCAGCAGGATATGACAGGAAGGTGAGAGGAAATACCACCATGAGAGGAGAAAACAAGTAAAAACATATTCAGAGAGCATGCATACACAGTGCTGTGTCCAATGTTAAAAATAACTTTTCTCCAATTACAATGATGATAAACTACATAAAACTTCCTGTTAGCAGTACATTAAAATGAATTCACATTTTCCATTCTACTCCAGTGTGGTGTGAAATATCATAGAGACAAAGCAGATCTAAAGAGAATGTCTAACTTTCTCATACAGTGCATATTTTGTTTTCATTTAAAGTTGCTTTGGTGGCCTTAAAAAACAGAAATTATCTAAAACACTTTATGTGGAGGTCAAACTGAAAGTGAGCGCACCTGAAATTTCTGCTATAATTCCTTCTTGCACAGGAAAACTGTACATTAGGTCAAAGTTGAAGCAGGAAGTGGGTCTGTAATCTATGACGGATGTTTACAACTGACAGTTTGAGTAATAATTTTACCGTTCACCTCATCATCTGACTGGTGACTTGTGTTTCTCGACAGGTCTGACTTTGTTGTTCCCAGATCTCAGCTATTACTTTAATGAGTGTGTGAGTGTGTGTGAATGATGAGTTTCTTTCTGATGGGCAGTTGGCACCGTGCATGGCAGCCTCAGCCATCTGTGTGTGAATGGGATGAATGTGATCTGTAGTGTGAAGCACTTTGAGTGGTCGGTAGACTAGAAAGGTGCTGAACAAGTACAGTCCATTTACCATTGTTATCATAACTGATAGAACCAATAGCCAGAGCTACAAAAATAAAATCCCAGATGTAAGACACCATAGTTGTCTTTCAACAGGCTGCCAGTTTGTTTTACAGAATTAGAAAGTGGCCAATCAGGAGCCTGTTTGATACAGAGCCATTGATATTAACCACAGGCCCCTCGTCCAGCTCCTGGTCAGGAGGGGTGGCCTGTGGCCAAAAGGGACAAAGTCTAAGAAGAGATGAAGAACAAAGCCTGTATATAAATGTAGAATATGAATGTTGTTATTAACCAAGGTTACAGACAAAATGTAGCAGAATTTGTTGCGTCTTCTCAGTGTAAAATGGTCTGTAGATGGAACTCAGTGGGGGACATTTGCAAGCCTTTTTAGGGCTGAATAATCAAATTGCATTTGTCCTCATTTACTAAAGGAGTCTCATGCAATATGTATTTTCAGAGGCACAAAATATGGGAAGAGGGAATGGAAATTCATGCAAATCTGCAGCACTGTTTTATCAGACACACATGGAGGGAGAGAGACTAAAGCCAGGTCACAACAGTGAGAGAGAGAGACAGACAGTACAGTTCAGTTCAGTTATTTATCGATACTCTTATGGTTCTTTTTCAATACTATATAATTGCTTTTTAAAAAATATATTATTTAAAAAAGAATACATACAGAACAGGATCAGAATTGAATATTTTAAATCAAACTAAATGTTGTTTCTAGAGCAGCAACAGTGTTTACAGCAGCAAAGTCACTACATAAAGTCCATAATATCTCTCTGGAAACCAATCAAATAGTGAGTAAAACAAATCATATTCCTGACAGCAGAACATGGAGTGAAGTTTAGAAAGAATGAAGAAGTATCAGTGCTTCTTCCTGTCCTCCTCCCTCTGCTGCTGCTGTGATTCACTACAGGGCAGTTACCTGGCAGAGGGGGGAGGGGCTGCTTTGTCTCAGCCAGCAGGAAGTTTACAAGAATTTGCCAAATTTTAAGATTCGTGTCAAACTAAGAAACAGTCCGACTACAAACAGACAGCTTCGTTTTAGCTTGTTCGTAGCAATTCGCTATTAGCCGAGCTAGCTTGCTGTGCTTGTGTAAAACATATGAGAGACTGCAGACACAGCAGATTAAAATATCGCTTTCTACATGTTGACATGTTTATGCTTGTTGAACAGATCTATTGTAGATGTAAGTATTGCTTTTTACTCCGAGGTTTTGTTGCACTTACTTACAGTAACGAGCGTAGTTGTTGTCAACTCCAGTAATCTCCACCGCGGCCTGTCTGATCAGCTGACCGCTGCGCTTCATGTGTCGGTGTGTGTGGAGGAGCTCAGCCCGACACAGAGAGCAGGAGGCTGCAGCGAGTGTGATAACTACAGTCTTTAATGATTTAACCCCAGGGCCCGTTTAATACCGGGTTTCGAAACCCATCCCTACTCGCAAGTGCCTGATCTCTGTGTGCAACTCTCAACAGAGATAAGAAGGAAGTGAGATGGCTCATTCCTTAGCTACTTCCATCATCAGCTCCGGAAAAATACATGTTTAATTCTTACCAATTTACCACTTTCCCAACTGGGCAAGTGAGTTGCTAGATTTACTTGCCCGACGTGGCATTTTACTTGCTCCGGGCAATCGGGCAATCCTTACTGTTGAGCCCTGAGTTAGAAAGATAGCACTACTAATGTTACTTCAAATAAGGCTCTATCAGCTACGGTAATATAATATGCGGTTGATAGAGCGCCAATATATAAAAGTCAGCTCTCTAAGACCCAAAATCCACCTGGTATTAACATCGTAGAAAAGGTTTCAGTCGTAGTCATCTGGACACTGTTTTCAGAATCAAGACGCTTCGGCTCCCATCCGGAAGTCATTCTCAATTGTGAAAAAATTGGACGGGAACTGGAAATTTAAGCTAATCTGAGTTACATAAGCCCTGCCCTCAGGAGGGAATCTGCCTGAGTATCTGTTAATAGCTAGTTTCACCTGAAACTGACCTAATAGTTTCAAGATGGCCCAGTGATCAGTAATCAGGCCTATTGTTCTCTGGCTGCATCTACTTCATCACTGTTAAGTGCCTGATTAGCATGTGATAGGCGTGACCAAGGTGATAATACACTCTGATAGACTTTGGGCTCCTCGTTCCCGGGCACACCACCAAGTCATTGGTACCGTTACGTGGATGACACCTTTGTGAAAATCAAGAAACAAGACTTGGAAGCGTTCTCAGAGCATATCAATACGGTGGACCCCAACATCAAGTTCACGCGTGAGGATGCAAAAGAGAACCGCTTGGCCTTTCTTGATTGTTCTACTCTCAGAGGAGAGGACGGAAAGCTCCAGATAGAAGTGTACAGGAAACCAACACACACGGATCAATACCTGCTCTTTGACACACACCATCCACTACAGCACAAGCTGGGTGTAATCCGGACATTACAACACAGAGCCAAAGAAGTGCCCACAGGCTCAGAGGGTAAGAAGAAAGAGGAAAGGCATGTCCAGAATGCACTCTCAGCCTGTGGTTATCCTACTTGGGCTATCAACAAAGTTAAAAGAGCCAAAAAACAGGACAAAAGTGTAACTGAACCGAGAAGGAACGGTGTCTCCATTCCTTATGTATCTGGACTGTCTGAAAAACTACAAAGGATCTTTAGACAGCACGATGTTCCTGTCTTCTTTAAACCAGGCAACACTTTAAGACAGAAACTTGTTCACCCTAAGGACAAGTTACCAACACAAAAACAGAGCAATGTTGTCTACTCCATTCAGTGCAGTGAGGAAAACTGCAAAGAACGGTACATAGGCAAAACCAAACAGCCACTTCACAAAAGACTTTATCAGCACAGACGACACGCTAACTCAGGATTACAGAGCGCCGTGCATTTGCATTTAAAAGCTACAAACCACACATTTGAAGACAGCGAGGTGAAGATTCTTAGTAGAGAGAAGAGTTGGTTTGAACGGGGCGTCAAGGAAGCCATTTTTGTGAAGAAAGAGAACCCCTCTTTGAACAGAAATGGTGGTCTGAGATTTAATCTGCCCAAAGTCTATCAGAGTGTATTATCACCTTGGTCACGCCTATCACATGCTAATCAGGCACTTAACAGTGATGAAGTAGATGGGTGGGATGGACTTTTTTCTTCAGAATGTGGTCAAACCAAGCGGCAACCTCTGGGGCTGAAAAATGAAGCCAATCCCGGAAGTGCCAAAAACTGTAGTTCATTGAATGGCCACTTGAGCTTGGAGCCAAAAGGGAGTCAATCTTCATAGAGCCTCGTGTTAAAATGTCCAATGTTACGGCAGAAATAAACATGTTTACAGACTGGTGAATTTTTTTATAACTCACCCATTTAAATTATATTAAGGCTTAAAGTTCTGCATAATTAAGCGTGTGGCCACTTTGACCTCTCAGCCATGTTTGTGCCCTTTGGAGACTTTTTCATGAAAACATCTGAAAAATATAATGGCTTGCTGAGTGTCCAAGAAGTCTGTGCTCCAGTTTTTTTGGTGAGTGAAATTCTAGTATTTAATTTATATGCAATAATTAGCAGGTATCGGTGTCTGCACTCACCATACATGTTAGCTAATTAGCCAGCTAATGAATTAGCCTTGGGTCTGCATTCTAGCAAGACAGCCAGCTGTGTTAAAGATGCTAACTTAATGGGAGCATATGTTAGCAACAGTTATTAAACCGCATGCACCGAAGTCAAAACATAATAGAGAAGTGTTTGAAGTTAGGGTGATAATACTTTTGAACAAACAGCGTCTGTGTGAGGTTGGTTAATAATGGTCCACCTCGTTAGTTTGCTAATGTTATGCAATGTTAACGTTAAACTTACCATACGGGCAATATAATATTGACGTAACGTTAATGCTAGGCTTGGCTAGGTACTGTAATTGTGATGGGGGGGGTGCTGTGGTTACTGATTAGTGATTACTGATGAGTGCTAGATGAGGACTGCAGGGATGGACTACGAAGTGTTGAAAAGCGGATAGATGGCCAAGCCTAGCAGAGCAATCGTTGCTTGGGGCGAGGTTCCTGAGTTAGGTAAGGTTAGATTAGTAGTATTAGGCTGTATGATGGCCCCTGCTTAGTCTACTTGTGTGTGTGCTTTGTCAGTACCTGTGTCTATCCATGTTGTCTTTTGAGGTGCCAGAGAGCTGATTGCAGTATCCAACCAGTTCTGGAGCACCTGGGCCCAGTGCTCTACAGGAAATAAAAGTCCCAGCTTCCAGCATGGCTCGCTCTCTTCCCTGTCAGTGCCTGCACCCTATTGCTTTGCTTGGGATTTTGTTTTACTCCACAACACCTTATCCTACACTATCCACATGAACACTACTGATTTCACTGACTAACACACCGCATATCTAAAGTTACAGTTCAGTTTATTTTCGTTATTACAATAAATAACTTGTATTTATTGGCATTCTGTGTCTTTTCCCCTTTTTGTCGTGCCCTATGGGCCGGGTTATGACATACGCTTGAGGAAAGTTACGCCTAGGCCAGTGTGATGTGTACTCCACGGTAAATCATCACTTGTTTCACAAAACATTAAGATTTTGCCAAATTATGACGCTGGGTTATTATCCATAGGTTCTATGATTTTAAATACTGTTACACATCTTTTCATTTATTTCAAGTGTACTTAAGTCATACAAAACAACTTGTAAATTTGCATCCTTTAATATTGATGTTGTCATTCATGCAAGATATAATTTTATAATTAGTTAAACTGTTGCGTGTGTACATTTATGTTATATAAAATGGATCCGATCAAAATATACTTCACAGTAAAAGCACATTCTTAAAAGCTGTCATTCATCAGTTTCCTATGTTAATTGGAAATATAGTGGTGATCTAAACTTTTAACAAAATAATAGGTAATAATTATAAATAAAAATATTAAGATGGTATTTATAGGTTAACATTTTGCGTAGCTCTTAGCAGAAAGTAAAAACACAAAAAGGTGGGCAATATAAAAAACTGTAAATGTAAAAGTAAACACATTTATTCAAATGAAATCAACTGACTGGGCCTGTGCAAGAGGTAACAGCTATGCCCAGAGAGCTGCAGAGTCCATGGGGTGGTAGGAGGAAAAGGGGATAAAGGGTCGGATTGTAGGGATGAGGAAGAGCAGAGGTGGTGACAGTGTTATGGCTACAGATGTTATTTTTTAACAACCATAAAGAACATAAACAATAAACTCAACATTAGCCATGACGGTCAGGGCTACGTTTAGGTGTAACAAAATGGGTCCTAAAGGCCAAATTCAAAAGCAGTGACACTGCCAACTGTAAGCAGTTCACTGTGTTTGGAGGTGGTCTTTAAGGCAATTAGCTACTGTACTTAAAAACATATCTTTTCCTCGAGGTGTGAAATGAACTCCATCGTTCAAAAATAGCCCAGGACTGTCATATCTAATGTGAGGGTGCTCAATCCTAACACCATTTAAGCTACGAACAAATGTAGCTGTAACACTGTTGACAGATTTCCTGGCCTTGTCGAGCTTCATCGGATTGGCACCAGCCTTCCACCGGCACCTTTTGGGTCACAGAAGAAAACATGATCTTCATGCCAGGGTGCTGGAGGTGAAGCTGGTGCAGGTCCTCCATCATGTTGACCAGCTTGACGCTGTTGACCTCCCCATGTCATTCCATCTGGTTCTGCTCTTCCTTGCAGGACTGGGAAAAGAAGGGGAGAAGGCCTTTCCTCCGCAGTCCACCCCAGCCAAACCAAGAGACACGGACGCTCAACATGCTGAGGTTGCTTCCCAAGGTCTCTGCAGCTCTCACCAATGTTCCACACTGTGATTATGGGAGGAAAATAAACGAGTGTAAGAAATGTTTTAGATAATGAAAATATGAAGTTAACTATAAAGGTTGGCTCAGTTTCTCATGTTTACAATACTGTTTTGTCACATCTGTAGGAGAAAATGGAGTAAGGGAGCAACACTTAAAAAAACATGAGAGTCTTTAACATTTTTTGAAGACAGACCATGTAAAATCAGCTGTCTAAAGTCAAGTAGCCAAGACTGGTACTTACAGTTTATGTTGTGTGTAGCAGACATGGTAGAGGCATCACAGGTGGCCATGACCTCAACAAGGACTGAAAGAAAAAAACATCTTGTAACTAATAGTCATATCTCACACAGTGTTGTTGGTAGCAGTACACAAATCGTGTGGGGAATTACAATATGCCTGTAAGCCGTTATGCAGCAACGCAGCAACACTGAGAATCAAACTGCAGATTTTTGAATTTCTTGTTTGGTATAATTGCTTAATAGGCTAAAAAAAGTGGCAATAATAATTATGATTATGCAATCACATGTAGGTAACTTAATGTTAGCTTATTAACGTTAACTTAACTTATTAAAAGTAACGTTATAATCTAGTGACGTTCAAATATAACACTTGCAACTAAAGTTATGTGAAAATCTAAATTCAGGTTAATTGATTTGCTTCAAATTGTTCATTAGACATGTATTAAGTAAACATTACGCTAATTCACGGTAACAAGTCGATAAGTCTTGACAAAATCTAGTGTTGCAAATTACCGTAATTATATATTTAAAAAACATTGAGGCTTATTAAATCTTGTGTAGCATAATATCAAAAACAGAACAATCATTATTTCAAGTTTTGTTGTATAGTTTCAGGTTAACTTACCTCAACAGTAAGCTGGGATGATGACTGGGTACCATCCATAGACTGCTAACCGCATACCACAGGGTTAGCAGGCTAGCAATGCAGAGTAGCATATAGCCTAGCTTCTCAGCCTAGGTTCTTCAGCTAGATTGGTAACTTCGAGCTAGGTGGGTGTGTCTCAGCAACCAGGCACGTCAGCTCCACCCACACTCCACCTTTTTGCCCGTTTTTAGTTATCTGGGAGTTGGGCCGAGTGACACGCTGCCAAGATGGCGACTTTGAGCTTCAAAACAGCTTTTCAGAAACCTATGGGTGACATCACGGAAACTATGTCCATGTTTTATATCTATGGGGGAAACTCTACAGATGTCATTTACACCTGGCTGAGATCTGATCACAATATGAGCCTGACCACCTGCAGATGTGGTCTGGCTGATCCAATCACATTTTGATTGCAATGCATTCTGTGTGCATTTACACCTAAATTAACATGCTTTTACAGCCATTAGATTGGCTGTATTATGTTAGAGGGAACTAAACTCTACCGTAACACAATTTTGATCAAGAATCTGATTTATATTTGTTGATTTTATTATGTTTGATTTTTTTCATTGTAACATTAAATGGAGATCAATGCGATCTCACTTTGGCTAAAAAACATTTAAGGTATGGTCTCTTCTTGCCATAACCAAGGAGTGGTCCTGCACCATTCATGATAAGACATGACTTCAACTCCACTACTGACTTCAAGGTTTGAAGTCTTTACCTATCAGCCCTTATCATCCATACAGATGAATAAAGCCCTGATCAGCCTGAGATTTTTATTGAGGAGGTGTGGTCAGATGAGCAATCTGGAATCTGTCAACACCTCGGCTCCCTCGGCCGGGAATTCCTTCTGTAGCCTGGCCACTCTGGAGCCACTCCACATGGAAAGTACTGTGCAGTGGAAACTGGCAGCCAAAAAAAAAAAACTCAGACTTTGCAGTCCGCATCTCGTCCAGATTAGCATTCCTTCCCCCTGACACATAGGCTGAGGAGCGCATCATCATCTGACCAAAAGGGGACGCACATCAGGCCAGGGTGTTGGGGGTCGGAAATGAGGTTACACTGAAGAAGAGGGCAATTAAGGGAAGATGTGGAGTTAGGCAGCATTGCGTGGCCAGTGTGCACTTTACACACCATTGTGTTCAAACTGTATAACACCAAAAACCTAACCTGTAAATGGACAAGAAGTGCTGAGACATTTCATGACCAAACCTCATCAAAGCTGAGATTCTTAATGAAAAACAAGAAAAGATGTTTTCATATCTTTCAAAGAAAGCTTGTTTTGCTCACCTGATTTCACAGAAGAAGGAGTAGACCATGAGGAGGCATTCTTCATTAGCTCCATCCATTCCCATCATTAAATCAACGCCTGGACGGCTATACAGCCCAGGGTCCACACAACCAGTGAGGGGAATGGACAGGAGTGAGGGAAGGGAGAGGAGTGAAGTGAGGGTTGAAGGATGAAGAGGAGGTTGCCAGTTCATCAGAGGGGGTGTCGGGTGGGAGGGTTACTGCTGGCTGCTCAACAGTAGCATACTTTCACACATAGCTGGAAGTAATCAGCAACTAAGGCTAGAACGAAACTCTAAGCTCCTTCTGTTTGCTTTGGCTGCACCTTCCTTCTCTTCCCCCTGCCTCCACCTCATGCAAAGGCCCCGTTTGAGCCCACCCCCTTATCCAGCCTCTGTATAACCCCCCCATCCATCCGTCCACACCAATCCACTCCAAATGATCTCAACACTGTTGCCTAATCAGAGTGCAACTGATCCTCACGTTTCCATCCTCCCTACAGGAGAGGACAGCCAGACAGAGAGAACAAAAGAAGGTGAGAAGAAAGAAGAGAATGTACGGTAGAGTTTATGGGGTAGAAGACAGAGCAAAAAGACTTTGCAGATGATTTGTCAGGTGATTATCTTTTCTCGGATGACTGCATCCACCATTTGAAAGAAGAAAGACATTTCTCCCCCGCATTGGAACACACCATATTTCTCAGAACCTGTTGAGCACAGACAGAACTCATCAGTTCGGAGTCAGGCACACACTGCAGGGATAAAACAGATGCTGTAGGTTAATGCCTCCTTGCTGATGTTCAGAACAGGATGTTGCATAAGTCTCAAATCCCAATTGAATTCAAATGGCCTCATTGGCACTATAAAAGCAGCTGCAGAGCTGCCAGAGCTTTTTGGACCTTCAGTTTATATGTTGGAATGAGGACAGCTGTGGATGTAGTAATAACTGTTTCATTGCAGCAAGATACATTGTTTGTCCTTGTGCACTGCCTCAGCCATGTTAACTTTTTCTTGACGCTTTGTATGAGTCCTACTCAGATCTCATGGCAACTCCTTTTTGCAGTCAAACTGAATTTTCACATTTGTTATTAATATTTCAATATTACTGAAAGGAAGAACAAAGGTTCTTTGAAGATGCATCAGAAATGCTTTCCTGAGTGGCTGGGGGTGTACATATTTGATTGACAGCTGGCACAGCATTGGCACAGAGAAACAATGTAAACAAACATGTATAAACTAACTGTAGCTTACAAGCTAAGGACAGACAGTGTTCTGTTAGCAGTAGTATTAAAGCATAATGGTACATTCACAATACACGATACAAAGTAGCAGCAGTCTCTTGTCTCTTGAGTCTAAAGCTTGTTTGCACTGAGCATGCAAATTATATACTCTACATGCTGCGATTGCTGCTGTAGTGGTGCACAACAAAGTAGTTCATGTAGTGTGTTAGGGGTGTAATGGTAGACAGAGGTCACGGTTTGGTTCATACCTCAGTCACGGCTTGGTGTGAGTTCGGTATAGCGGAAAAACCCATCAAATTTACAAGGATACATTTCTTTTCAGTTATTCTGAACAGACAGTAGTGCAAGTGTCAAAGACAGACAAAATCCTCTTGCTGGGGACTGAGGTAGCATTTTTGCCCATTGGCAACTTTAGTATACTACTTTCAATATAAAAAGGAGGAACATTTCAAACATTTCTGTATTACACTGTACAAACACTTTCCGAAAAGGCAATAGGAAACTGGAAAGCATCTCTTATCTATGAAATTGAAAATACAAAATAGATAGAAAAATATAACTTGGTCAATAAGAGGAGTGTTTCAGTTAATTTCATCTTGGGTACATTTAAACCTTCAAAGCACCCAAACAATTATGTATTGCACTGTACTAAGCAGTAAAATGTACTCAGAACAGGCAGGTTGTTGCTCCCGTATTAAGTTGATCCTTTGTAGTGCCTTTGGAGTCATGAGTCTCAAGGTTCCTTTCACAATGAATGGCATCCTGTCCTGTCTCCAGTGTTTGACTCTGCATGTGTGAACAGGACATATTGGACCACGCCATTTAGCATCTAAACTGACTGACTTTAGTAGGAATGTTTTTGGCTTTAAGTTTAGTGTGCTACAACAGACTAGCTAATCTGCTCTGTGGCCTACAAACTGACATAGTTAATTTCCCCCCCAGTGGGTGTTTGTTTGGTGGCTGATTCAATAAGCCAAAGTGCAACAAAAGACATGTGTCCATGTTTGCAGATGATGTAAAATGAGATTTAGTTTTGTGAAGATTTATTTTGGAGATTACCTTGATGTATCACATTTGGTTGTTAGTGTTCAGTTGTCCTACTGTTGAGGCAGACATTAAAGTGGACCAAGTTGCACAGATGAAACTGTCCCCGTTCTCCAGCTTTACCCACGCCCTGAAAGTAGTTTTAATTTAGTAACTATCAAGTTTATAGTTAATATTAAGAGTAACCAGCATTACAATGAGAATGGGTGGGTTGCACTTCAAAGCCTGAGGCTCTGTTTGTGCTGTGATGTGGCTGCTGCCTGGCAGTAACCATCAGCCTATGATAGAACATGATGGTTACTGCCAGGGCCATAGCTACCATTGAGAATTGAAAATTAAGTCATTACCTTGGTGGGGCTCTTACACTGGTGGCAGCATGTTTGTGGACTGCTAATTGTTGCAGAGGTGTGAGTTTTGCTGGGGATTTCAACCCGTTCTCATTCCCAGGTTGTCAAATACGAGGTACCCTTCAGCGTTTGTATGAGACGCACCAGGCTTTCAATTAACTCCAATGTCAAACTATCCGCAGCAGTATTAGACGCTCAGAGGAACTGCTCCAGCCGTCCATTCACTCCAGTATTAACCTGACTGCGGCCCTGTAAGACGATGTGACCATTGGAGATAAATTAATGATACGGCCATCAGTTTGAATGATTTCTCCATCAATTCTGAGAAATAAAGGGTTTTTGTCCTATTTTTTCCTCTTGGCCTGCATCCACGTCACGCGATTGCCAAGTTTCTTTTGTGAAAACCAAAATGGTGGACATTTATTTTATTCTCAGTGGAGAATGCAGTATTTTATGCAGATTGTTTCTGCATTAAAATGCGTTTTGATAACATTTCTAGCAAGAAATGTACATTCATAATCTTCGTTCAGTGAATGTATATGATCCTTAGTTATTACGAAGATTCTCTCAGGTCTCAGATCGTTGCTATGGTGGCACATAATGTTGTGAGTGGACTTGACGTGTTTGACTCCTGTTTTGGGCTGTCTGCCGTCAGTGGGCTTCTTTCCATTTGGAATTTCTGCCGGTTGGCCGTAACCTGAATCCAAACACCACTATTTCTGTTAAAAAAAGGCGTTTTATAGCCTGTGATTGTAAAATGTGAAGTTGCTCATTTAAATACATAAAAAAACAAAACTTAAGTCTTAAAGATACAAAAATCTCCAGGGTTGTGTAAATAGTAGCCTATGCATGCCTCAGTATTTGATGACCTGTGAATCAGAATCAGAATCGGAAATACTTTATTGATCCCCGAGCGGAAACTCTTTCGTTACAGCTGCTCACTATCACGGCGATGCACACAGGAATAGAAGCACTAAGCAAAACAAAATATAATACACAATAATACAGGTAAGATAAATTAAGTACAAAGTGGGTACCAAATGAGAACAAGTTGGTCTTTTCAGCCATAAGCTGAGCACCATCCCGCCATGAGCAAGCACTTGGTGACAGTGGCAAGGAAAAACTTCCTTTAAGAGGCAGAAACCTTGGACAGAACCAGACTGAATGGTGGGCCGCCACTGCTGTGTTAGGTTTTGAGAGAGGGGTGGTTCAGGGCACACCCAAGCCAGCCCTAACAATAAGCTTTATCGAAGAGGAAAGTCTTAAGCCTACTCTTAAATGTGAAGATGGTGTCTGCCTCCCGAACCCAAATTGGGATGTGATTCCAGAGGAGAGGAGCTTGATAACTGAAGGCTCTGGCTCCCATTCTACTTTTGGAGACTCTAGGAACCACAAGTAACCCTGCATTGCAATTGCTATGATTCAACCTAGAAGTAACAAATACATGCACTAGTTTTTCGGCATGATTTTGAGACAGGATGTGCCTGATTTTTGCGATGTTGCATAGGTGAAAGAAGGCAGTCCTTGAAGTTTGTTTCATGTGGGAGTTAAAGGATAAATCCTGATCAAAGATAACTCTGAGGTTCCTTACGGTGGTGCTGGAGGCCAGGGCAATGCCATCTAGAGTAACTATTGCTTTAGATAATGTGTCTCGAAGGTGTTTGGAGCCAAGTACAATAACTTCAGTTTTGAGTTTAACATCAGAAAATTGCAGGTCATCTAGGTCTTTATGTCCTTAAGGCATGCTTGAAGTTCAGCTAACTGGTTAGCTTCATCTGGCTTGATCGATAGATATAATTGGGTATCATCCGCATAAAAACGAAAGTTTAGGGAGTGTTTCCTAATAATATTGCCTAGAGGAAGCATATATAAGGTGAACAGAATCGGTCCAGGCACAGAACCTTGTGGAACTCCATGTCTAACTTTGGTGTGCACGGACTCACCATTAACATGTACAAACTGAGACCGATCTGATAGGTGGAACTCAGTGGTCTCCATGATCACCAACTCTACCTCCTCTCATTACTACGCTGATAATTGGAGATTCCATAGTAAGGAATATCCGCTTTGTTAATGCGGTCACACACTTCTTTCCTGGAGCTACGACCCCCGACATCCTCGAAAAGCTCCCCGGACTTCTGGCTACACTCCTGACGACTATCACAAAAATCATAGTCCATGTCAGTACCAATCAGCAATCGGAGCTGACGAAAGCAGACTTCATCCACCTCTTTGACCTGCTCAACAGCACCGGAAAGAATGCTTTCATTTCGGGTCCAATTCCTACACTGGTTCGTGGAATTGGCTGTTTTAGCAGGATCCTCAGCCTTCATACCTGGCTCCAGTCTGTCTGCAGCATCCATGACGTTGGTTTTATTCACAGTTTTAACTTATTCTGGGATCGTTGTTCCTTGTTTGCGCGAGATGGTCTTCACCCAAACAAGTCAGGTAGTGGCATGCTAGTGGCTAACCTGCAGCACACTGTGCTGTACTCCTCACCTAGTTGACAATTTACATCACCTGTTTCCCCTTGCTCTTCTTTCTCTTCTCTGCCCACCAAAAACAGCTACGCACCCTCTGCTGTCACTACCTCCCCCCTTGTAGACTAATCATAGTGTTGCTATATGGAGCCTGGATCCCTCTAGTGCTACTTTAAAAATTCCTGTGGTAATTTCAGATAGGTCCTTAATACGAAAAACAGACACAGCCGAAACAGCAATAATAATAATTTTATAAAGATCCAGGCCAGAACCCTACCTCCACTCTCAACCTCAAATCTGAACCAGCTTAGACTTTTTGAGATGGCTCTTCTCAATGTAAGATCCCTCTCTAACAAAACGTTTATTTTAAATGATTTTATCTCTTCTACTGATTTTATGTTCTTAACAGAATCCTGGTTAGGTCCTGGTGATCACAGTTGATCCTCCAGATTATGACTGCTTTAGCTGCCCTAGGGTTTGTGGTCGAGGTGGGGGCCTTGTTACTATCTATAAGCATTTAAAGTGTGACCTCATAGCGTGCAATGATTTTTCCTCCTTTGAAGTGCTCATGTTTAAACTTGGTGGCCCCCTCCTGGTCATATTTGCTATTATTTATCGCCCCCCTAAACCAGCTGGCTCCTTCTTGTTGGAGCTCCCTAAGTTTTTACCCAGTCTTGTTTTAAATTATGATAGAATTGTTCTTTGTGGTGATCTTAATATTCATGTTGATGACTCCACTAATGCCCTTGCTGCTGATTTTTTAAATATCACTAACTCTTTTAACTTTTAACAATATGTGTCTGGCCAAACTCATTCCTGTGGCCACAACTCCATCTGTGGAAATCAGGGACATGTTTGTATCTGATCACCTCTGCATTGTTTTTAACTGTGAAATACAGGCTGCTAGCATAGTGCCTCAAAATTCTATACACTGTTCAATTCTCCTGGCAATGTGTTTCCTGATTCCTCCAACACCAACGATTTGGTTGATTATTTTAACTACCTGTGTTCTTCAATCTCATAGCTCCTCTGAAATTTTTTTTTACCAAACCCAAAGACTAGAAAACAGCCATGGTTAAATGACAGTATTCAAAGCTGTAAAAGGAAATGCAGAAGAGCAGAACGCAGATGGAAGAAATCAGGTCTCCAGGTCCACTTTGTGGCCATGAAAGAGTTATTGTTCCTTTATAATAGGATGGTGAAGGGTGTCACGGAGAGTCAGAAGGAGTTCCGTGAGTGTAGTTTGATGTGCTTCTCAGAGACATAGCTACACCAGGATATCCCGGATCATAACGTTTCAATTGACGGCTTTCAGACTGTTCAGGCCGACAGGGATCACACCGAGAGTGGTAAGCGGAAAGGCGGTGGGCTTGCTGTTCTGGTCAACAACAGATGGTGTAACCCTTGGTCAAGTTACTATCAAGCAGCTGTTAGCTGTGGGACTCCGGCCATATTATTTGCCACGTGGATTTTCACATGCCATTGTTGTGGCTGTTTACACCCCCCTCTCTGCTAACCCGGCATCATCGTGCAACGGCATTCTCACCGCCACAGCACAACTCCAGACTCAGCACCCAAGTGCACTCATATTAATCTCAGGTGACTTCAACCATGTCAGTGTTTCAACAACACTGACTAATTTCACCCGGTATGCGAGTTGTCCTAATAGAGAAGAGAGGACCATGGACCTGCTGTATGCTAACATTAAGGACGCATATAGCTCTGTGGGCAACAAAGGCCATCATAGACATCCTGAATGTAAGAGGAGGGCCTTTACTGATGGTAATAGGGAGGAAGTGAGGGCAAGCCAGGCTGACCTGAAGGTGAAGATCAGGGAGGCCAAGGAGAGGTACAAGAGGAAGCTGGAGTGGACACTACAGCAGAACAACATGAGAGAGGTCTGGAGTGGCATGAAGAGCATCACTGCTTTCAGAGCGACTGGCAGCAGAGGAGTTGAAGGCAGCTTGGACAGGGCCAACAAACTTAATCTGTTCTTTAACAGATTCGACACACCGGCTCCTGCTCATCCCCCCTCCAACTCAGCTGCTGTCGGCCCTCAGACTCCTCTGAGTCCACTGCCCCCCCCTTTCAGAAGTTTTCTGATGACTCTGCTGTGGTGGGATGTATCAGCAGTGGTGATGAGGCTGAGTACAGGGCTCTGGTGGGGAACTTTGTCTCATGGTGTGAGCAGAACCATCTACAGCTCAATGCGACAAAGTCTGAGGAGCTGGTTGTAGACCTATGAAGGGCCAAGACACCAGTGACCCTGGTTTCCATCCAGGGGGTCAGTGTGGACATTGTAGAGGATTACAAGTACCTGGGAGTACACACGAAAAATAAACTGGACTTGGCTAAGAACACTCAAGCTCTTTACAGGAAGGGCCAGAGCCACCTCTATTTTCTGAGGAGGCTGAGGTCCTTCAACATCTGCCGGACAATGCTGAGGATGTTTTATGAGTCTGTGGTGGCCAGTGCTATCCTGTATGCTGTTGCATGCTGGGGCAGCAGGTTGAGGGTAGCGGATGCTAACAGACTCAACAAACTGATCCGTAAGGCCAGTGACATTGTGGGGGTAGAGCTGGACTCTCTGTCGGTGGTGTCACAGAGGAGGATGCTGGCCAAACTACATAACATCTTGGACAGTATCTCCCACCCAATCCATGACGTGCTGGTCAAACAAAGGAGTACCTTCAGCGAAAGACTCATTCCCCCAAAATGCACCACAGAGTGCCAAAGGAAGTCATTCCTGCCTGTGGCCATCAAACTCTTTAACTCCTCCCTCTAAGTGTCGGTCTATACCTTAAGTCGATAAATTGGACATTGGATCATTAACATCACTACAATGCTTGAAATAATTGTGCAATATTCTCTGTTTAATACTGCTGTGCAATATACTCTGTTTTCATTTAAATTTATTGATATTTATTCATACTTCTATTACTGCTGTGCAATATCCACCGTCTCATAATAATCTTAATAAGCTACACTTAACTTGACAGTACATGCACTACTACTTATTACTTATATTATTACATTGTATTATTATACCGTACATACTTATCATCAACCGGTAATCCACTTTGTACTTCACATTTATTTTAATTTTATACTTATACCCACTTGGCACTTAATTTTAGCATTTAATTGCTGAGTAATTCATTAATTATACATTTGAAATAATCATAGTTATGATTATAAAACGGCAAACCATTGTCCATTATAGTTGGTTCAGATACCATGGTTGATCGAGATGCCCTGTGATCAGTAGATTTAGAATCCAGTACACTACAGAAGGGATGGGAAAAAAGAAGAGGGAGGGAAGGAGTGGTTCTGCCAGTGGGCTTAGTGGCCTGCAATATAGGTGAAACTGAATAAGTATAAATATGTTGTCCCAAACATACAAAGTATCTTTGATGTAAAGGCTTTCATCTTTGTGTAATTTGGTGTCAGGCATTGATAAAATGATTCTAAACCAACAGACATGAATTTATCCTTCAACGGTACGCTACACTGCAGTTTGATCAGTTCCATTTGGAGTTCCTATTGCACATCTGATGCATTGATGGTGTACAGAATGTGAAAGAGTGCAAAGTTCTTTTCCAGCTGAGTGAAGACAGTGAATCGACCTGACAACATGTTCTGTATGTGTCCATTCTCTTGTGATCTACAGGTAGAGATTTTAGACAGGGGAAGCGGACTGGGTTGTGTTGGGATAGCTGCATCTCCCACAGAGCTATTTTCATTTGGAGAGCATGAATGCTATCATAGTACTCTGTGACCCTGCATGTAAACATGCAACACATTCAAGTATTCTGTAATGTCCACTAAAAAGTCAATATCCGTACGCCAGTCTGACTCATCCAACTCTGCCATTGGGCAATCTCTGTGCATAATTCGAAGAAGCGTTTGAGCACTGCTCCTCGGCTCAATCAGTGGACCTCAGTGTGATAGGGCAGGCCGTGCCTAATGTGTTCAGATAAAAGAGCCTCAAATTGCCGATGGTTAAATACCTTGGCTCTGATAAAATTTGAGTTTGGATAACAACACGCATGACGTGGTCCATTTTCAGGCTCTTGCTGCAAAAGGCTTCTTGATGTACAGTAAAAGTTCCAGAACACTTACTCTGGGTTAACAGCCTAAACTTTCTTTTTTGCCTTTATTCGGAGAGAGACAGCAGCAAAGACAGGAAAGGGTGGAGAGACAGGGGGGATGACCAGGCGCAGATTATTGCACAGACTGGCCTGGGCTGCAGCAAGGGCAGACTATTTTTAATTATTTAAATTTACTTAGAGAATTGGCCCATAAGAAACATAAAACAAATTAAGCGGATGATCAATCCAATCAGCTGGCCCAATGAACCTAAATCCCTAAAATGACAGGATATTTCAAAGATCCACAGCAGGAGGGCTGCCAACTAAGGGCTAACATTGGCGCAGTTGAAACAACTGCAACGGGATCCTTAGCTATAGCCGCAGCTAGCTATAGCCATGGCAAAGACACCAGGAAAGCTCACCGCAACCATGCCTCACAACCATCTCATTCAGATAAGGAGTCTGAGACAGAGGGACCAACACTGCAACCGCCTGAAACACCAATATGTTGTACCACCAACACCCAGGGAATTAGCCATGTCCCAGCTGCCACGAATCCCTCCACAACGGCCTCAACTGTTGCTGTAGAAAATGGGAGTGTTCGTTTTCGAGCTTCGATCCACAATGGGCCAAAACAGACTGAATCACCTGTCTCTGATGTCCATTAAGAGTGATAATTGCACAAATTGGATTTTACCACCCTCAAAGAGTAGCCTAGGGACCACCTTTATCCGCCACTGGGGATGACACGCGGGCCGATGCGGCCTTAATGGTACGCACTCTACCACGTGAACTACCACAACAGTGTGATCTTTTTTTCTGAGTTTTACAAGCACACCTGCCTTTTTGCCGACCATTGATGGTGCGCCAACCTTTGCCACACTGACCATCCAACTCCAATCCACCTCCAGTCTGTCCAGGGCCCTGACGAGGCTAGTGAACACGTCACTACTTTTGGTAGTGTCTGTCATTGGCACCAGCGCTACAAACTCCTCAGTGACAGTCAAAGATGCATCCACACTGCAAATAAATATTCCTAATCAGTCACGTAGGTGCTTTCATCAGTAGCAATAGAGAAGGCAATAAAGGACTTAACTTTTAGTTGACAGTTCAAATCTCCAGCAAGTTCCCCAGTTCTCTCTGCCACAGTATTTCTCAACAAGCTAATGTTAGCTAAAGCTTCTCACGGCACACCAGCTCTGCTGCATTTAGCAGGTCTAGACAAATTCCCCTGCCGAGAATGTCTTGGACACTGCAGGAATTTCACTGGCAATGATGAAGCTGGCCTTAACTTCTCCAACACAAATTGTTTTTTGTTTTTTTTGGAGATGATGCTAGCTCATTCACTTTTTCAATTCTGAGTTGTCTTGTGTACTTGTCATATTTTTCTGTGTGAGTCTCAGTGTTGTTTGATGTTATATTCTTTTGCCACAGTCACTTGTTGTGAGCAAATGAGGCATATAGGATTGCCATGTACCTCCAAGAATAAATATCGCTCTTTCCATCATTCTTGAAATACCCTACATTCTGTGTCAACCTCTCTCTTTTAGGACAGCATTTTTGCTAAGCGAACGTAACGCGACAGGCAACAACAGTCAGCCTGGTTTTTCCTACTTCTTGCTGAGGAGATGGTTCACAGTGAAATCTTAAGGATTACAACATTAAGAAGCTTATTATGTTTTGTATGAAAAATCTATCTGCAAAATAACTAGTAACTACAGCTGTCAGATTAATGTTGAGGTTAAAAAATACAGTATTTCCTTTCCTTTCCTAAAATGTATACTCTTTTCCCTGGACCTCTGTTTGTTCCAAAGTAAAAACATAAATGTACCCCGTAGTTATTTAGGAACTATGTTTTGCCTATCCTCATTTTGTTATCATGTGTACCCTTCAAGTGTAGGTAAGTAGTACATGATCACTTTGAAATTAATCACAGCAGATTTATAAAATGCAACAGAACTCATTACCCAATCTTCTCCCAAAAATGGTGCTTTGTTGCTCCGTAATGGAAATACTGTACCCCATAATAATAGAATAGGTATCCCGTAGTTAAAAAAATACTTACAGTATAAATTCTTAGAAGTTCCAATATTGTTACCCCTTTATTCCCTAACTTCACATCTTGTTCCCTTGTACCTGTATGTATGTATGTATGTATGTATGTATGTACTGTACTAGTACACTGTTAGTACAAAAAATTACACTGTGAAATGGAAAGCATTATGCTGTATGCTGCAAGCCATAATCTAAAGCGTTACTGTTACTTCTACCACTGAACATGACTCCTGTCAACTTTGTGTAATGTGTAAGGCATTCGCTACCATCATGCTTAACATTTGCATGTTAGGTTGCATGTCCTGTACACTCCTGTACAACAGGAACTCTGAAAGAAGAATGTGAGCATACACACATGTACGCAAGAGGAAGCACACGTCTGCGACTGGCTCACATACAGTGGTGTGAAAAAGTCTTTGCCCCCTTCCTGATTTCTTTTTTTTTTGCATGTGTGTCACATTTAAATGTTTCAGATCATCAAACAAATTGAAATAATAGTCAAAGATAACACAAGTAAACACAAAATGCAGTTTTTAAATGAAGGTTTGTTATTATTAAGGGAAAATAAAATACAAACCTATATGGCCCTGTGTGAAAAAGTGATTGCCCCCTAAACCTAATAACTGGTTGGGCCACCCATAGCAGCAACAACTGCAATCAAGCGTTTGCGATAACTTGCAATGAGTCTTTTACAGCGCTGTGGAGGAAATTTGGCCCACTCATCTTTGCAGAATTGTTGTAATTCAGCCACATTGGAAGGTTTTCGAGCATGAACTGCCTTTTAAGGTCATGCCACAGCATCTCAATAGGATTCAGGTCAGGACTTTGACTAGGCCACTCCAAAGTCTTCATTTTGTTCTTCTTTAGCCATTCAGAGGTGGACTTGCTGGTGTGTTTTGGATCACTGCAGAACCCAAGCTTCAGCTTGAGGTCACGAACAGATGGCCGGACATTCTCCTTTAGGAGTTTTTGGTAGACAGCAGAATTCATGGTTACAGCAAGTCTTCCAGGTCCTGAAGCAGCAAAACAGACCCAGACCATCACACTACCACCACTATATTTTACTGTTGGTATGATGTTCTATTTCTGAAATGCGGTGTTACTTTTATGCCAGATGTAATGGGACACACACCTTCCAAAAAGTTCAACTTTTGTCTTGTCAGTCCACAGAGTATTTTCCCAAAAGTCTTGTGGATCATCAAGACTTTGAAAGACTGTGAAAGTTCATTCTTGATCCTAGAACTAGACTGACAAAATAATCTTAACTCAAGGTTGACTAACTAGCTTTTTCCAGGGCTTTCATTTGCTCAAAATATTGGCTGAGAAGAGGTCAAAGGTCAAAGACCAGAAGTCAGTGGATGCTTGGAGAAAGATCAAGGAGGAAATTTACATCTGACACCAGAGACCATTTTTGAACAGAGACAAAGATGAATCAAGTTTCACACTTAGGTCACATGATAACAATTGAACCATTTCAATGACAACTGAGCAAACTCCATCTGCTGATGAATACAGTGACATGCCGTTAAAAGCTTGGAAAAAAAAAAAATCAAACACAAGTATATGGTGTTAGAAATAAAATTTAGACCGGCTGTATTTTAGCTGCACAGTCAAATACATTTTGGTTTCAGTGTACGCAGCCTTCAAAACCACCATTCTGACTAGAATGGAATATTTAGCTATGATCCAAAACCCCCTTCACAACAAACACTTGAAAGCATGTCTAAAAACTTGTCTTGGGTTAGGGAGCTGCATATCGATGGCAAAATGACAATGGGCCTCAGCCAATCAGGAAGTGTCATGCTGATGGATGTGGAGTGGTTAAAAATAGAAAAGTTTATCCAACCCAGCACAGACACAACATTTCCTTCATCAAACAATGGGTTCTCTCTGTAGTTCTCTGCCCTACACTGGAAGATGAGCATGCTAAATATAGGAAAGATATTTTATAGTGATAGATGAATGGCTTGAATTATTATGTGGTTGAAACACTTGTGTTAAAGTAGTGAGATGCCTTCTCCAGGGGTTTTAAACAGAGCGTTTACACATGTGGATAAAATAGACTTGTAGTGTTGTGTAAAAATGCATTTGAAACTGTTGTGCATAAAGCGGGGGTAAAGTGAGGACAATTTTTCTCAGGCAGTTTGGTGAATTGTGGACTCAGTAAATGTTTTGGAGTTACCTTAGTTTATTACTGAGTATTCCTGTGCAGCAGCATCACTACATCATTAGATCTCAGACAAAGCACACTGAACTCCCATTCACTTACATTAAGTGTTGTGAAGACTACATGCATGGAAACTGAATGAGCTTTCATGTGCAGAAAGCTGGCCCTTAGTCTTCAACCTTTCATGCTGTAAGAGCCAACAAATGAAAACACACACACACACACACACACACACACACACACACACACACACACACACACAATACATATCATCTTTGAAAATGCTCATATCTCGTCTACAGCCTAAAATTAGCTCATTTGCAGTAATTAGTTTCTAAAGAAAATATTTATTATTTAGGCAACACTTTATGTTAGGGGTACCATACTCCACCTTCACATCGGGACCTCCCGCTGACCAACAGGTTTGACATCCTGGATAAGCAGGACTTTCCTCCACTGGAGGGACGCTCCCAATTTCTAGTGGTCAAGTTATTGAAAGAGGCGTGATCAGGAGAAGCTCTGGAGGTCTCATTCGTCCTGAGACAGCAGAGAACCCCTCTGGTAAGAAGCACGCCGCCCCCTTGCCGCAGCAGTCCCCGGCCACAACTATCCCACAGACAGCTGCTGGAACTCCATGATCATCAACTCTGCCTCCTCTCATCCCCCCAACTATGCTGATAGTTGAAGATTCCATAGTAAGGAATATCCGCTTTGTTAATGCGGTCACACGCTGCTTTCCCGGAGCTACGACCCCCGACATCTTTGAAAAGCTCCCCGGACTTCTGGCTGCACTCCCGACGACTATCACAAAATCATAGTCCACGTTGGCCGCCCATCAGCAATCTGATCTGATAAAAGCAGACTTCATCCACCTCTTTGACATGCTCAACAGCACCAGAAAGCATGCTTTCATTTTGGGTCCAATTCCTACACTGGGTCATGGAATTGGCCATTTTAGCAGGATCCTCAACCTTCATACCTGGCTCCAGTCTGTCTGCAGCATCCATGACGTTGGTTTTATTCACAATTTTAACTTATTTTGGGATAGTTCTTCCTTGTTTGCACAAGACAGTCTTCATCCAAACAAGTCAGGTAGTCACATGCTGGCGGCTAACCTGCAGCACGCTGTGCTGTCCTCCTCACGTAGTTGACTATTTACATCACCTGTTTCATCTCGCTCTTCTTCTTTCTCTTCTCTGCCCACCAAAAACAGCCACACACCCTCTGCTGTCACTACCTCCCCCTTATGGACTGATCATAGTGCTGCTATTTGGAGCCCGGATCCCTCTAGTGCTACTTTTAAAATTCCTGTGGTAATTTCGGATAGGTCCTTAATACGAAACAGATACAGCTGACACAGCAATAATAACTTAATAAAGGGCCAGAACCCTACCTCCAGTCTCAACCTCAAATCTGAAGCAGCACAGACTTTTTAAGATGGCTCTTTTCAATGTAAGATCCCTCTCTAACAAAACGTTTATTTTAAATGATTTTATCTCTTCTACTGATTTAGATTTTATGTTTTTAACTGAATCCTGGTTACGTCCTGGTGATCACAGTCAGCTGGCTGAATTGTGCCCTCCAGATTATGATTTATTATTATTTAGCTTTAGCCGCCCTAGGGTTTGTGGTTGAGGTGGGGGCCTTGATACTGTCTAAGGAAGTATTTAAAGTGTAACCTCATAGCTTGCAATGATTTTTTCCTCCTTTGAAGTGCTCATTTTTAAATTTGGTAAATTATTTATCACCCCCCTAAACCAGCTGCTCCTTCATGTTAGAACTCCCTGATTTTTTATCTAGTCTTGTTTTAAATTATGATAGAATTATTCTTTGTGGTGATTTTAATATTCATGTTGATGACTCCTCTAATACCCTTGCTGCTGATTTTTTAAATATCACTAACTCTTTAAACTTTCAACATTTCTGGCCAAACTCATTCCCGTGGCCACACCTTAGACCTAGTCTTTAGTCTGGGCCTGAAAACTCCATCTGTGGAAATTCGATTCCTCCAACACCAACGATTTGGTTGATTCTTTTAACTACCTGTGTTCTTCAACCTTAGATCTCATAGCTCCTCTGAAAAATAGACCAAACCCAAAGACTAGAAAACAGCCATGGTTGAATGACAGTATTCAAAGCTGTAAAAGGAAATGCAGAAGAGCAGAACTAAGATGGAAGAAATCAGGTCTCCAGGTCCACTTTGTGGCTATGAAAGACTTATTACTCCTTTATAATAGGATGGTGAAGGATGCAAGAACATGCCATTTCTCTGCACTTATTTCTGCCCATCAGCACAACCCCAGATTCCTATTTAAGACTATGGATCAGTTAGTTAACCCAGCCTCTCCTTGTGCCCCTGCTGATTGTGATGCTGATTGTGAAAAGTTTGTTTTTCACTTTGCTGGAAAGGTGGAGTTAATAAGATCTGATATCACCCCCAATCCTGCCTTTTTAGATGTGGATCACCCACACAGGGATTTTTTGAGCAATTTTTCTGCTGTTACTATGCCTGAATTCACAGACATGTCTCTTATGAGAGTATCCTCCAGCCCTCTGGACAAAATCCCAACTACGTTGTTATTAGAAGTTATAGATTGTATTGCATCCCTTTTGCTAATTATTTTGAACACTTTTGAATTACTGGCTATGTTCCAGATTACTTTTAAACTGCTTGTGTCCAACCAGTCCTAAAAAAAACCTGGGCTAGATCCCACCCTCCTGGATAACTATCGTCCAATCTCCAAACTGCCTTTTATTTCCAAGATTCTCGAGCAGCTTCTCGCTACTGTGGAAAACAATAATACCTTTTGAAAAGTTCTAATCTGGCTTTCGTCAACACCACGAATAAAATAAAAAATAATAAAACTGAAATCCTTGTTATTGGGCCCCAACACATCACTAAACAAATACTGCTGTCTACTGGCTACCTGTCACAAGAAATCTTGGTGTCCTGTTTGATAGCAATTTATGTTTTGAGCAACATATCACTAAGCTTGTCCAATCATGTTTTTATCACCTCAGAAACATTGCAAAAATCTGATCTAAATCTTAGTGATGCAGAAACTGTTGTACATGCTTCAGGCCTCGATTATTGTAACCGCCTGTTCACTTGTCTTAATCAAAAAACTTTGACACGACTGCAGACTGTACAGAACTCAGCTGCCAGGCTGTTAACCAGGACCAAGAAGTATGATCACATCACAACTGTTTTAGTCTCTTTATATTGGCTCCCTGTTTGTTTTAGGATTTTTTTTAAAGTTCTGATTTATTACTTTTAAGGCTCTTCATGGCCTGGCTCCAGATTAATGTATATTTTAGATCTTTCAAAATAAGGGGGACAGAGCTTTTGCTATCAGGGCTCCGAGGCTCTGGAACAACTTGCCCGAAAAAATTAGGTTGTCTGAGTCAGTGTCTTCTTTTAAGTCTCTTCTCAAAACACATTTTGATCAGAAAGCATATCCTGATTTTACCTGAGCTGGCGGATTTATTTTATTTTTATGTATTTTATTTCTGTCTGTAAAGCACTTTGTACTTCATTTGGATAAGTACTCTATAAATAAAGTTTTATTATTATTGTTATTATTATAAAAGCTTACAGCTTCTTGACCTCTCCCGTCACATCTGTTCTCTGTTTCGGTGCTGCTTCTATAAGTAAATGGGGCAGGTATGCACATCATCAGCAATCTGAGAAGAATATGCTCAATATACTGACAATAATTCACTGACCTTTTCCTCAACTGATGGACCAACCATGAAGAGACCCTATATCCAGTAAATAAACATTTGGGTCCTGCTGTGGGGCTAGTTTAAACATGACTCGTTGGCGTTAAAGGTCTAGTTATACATGAATGAAAACTACAAACACAGCAAACATAAAACAATTATTTTTATTGACAAAATCACAAATACAAATTCTGTGAGAAAAAGGAGGTAGAGTGTGTCAGGAGGAGCTGGTGGGAGGAAGCATGTTGAGGATCCAATTTCTCAGCAGCTCCATCTCAGGCTGGGAGACCTGGTGGTGCAGGCCTGGGAACGAGTGGAAGGTAGTGGTCATGCCAGCCTTCCTCAGCAGCACTGATGTGTCCTCTCCCCACTGATGAAGTACCAGGTCATCACTGGTCCCATGGCACTGGAACAACTCAGAAATGGAGAGTCCTGCTCCGAGCCGCTCCTCCACTGCCTTCAGCACACACAGGCAGAAGATAAAAATTACATTACACAAAAGTGGTAATGTCGCAAAGCTTTATCAATACTGTTTGATCTGCTCATTTCATCAACCCCATGCCTGCTCAGTCTTAAAGGTTCATGACCATTTTTAGTATCTTATCATTGTATTAAGCAATTGCACATTTGTTCAATTACTGTAAATAACAAAATCATTCCCAGTTCAACAAAATCATTAGCATGACAACTGGTCACCAGTACAGACCTTTACACTGGCTTGTGTACAGCTGAGTCAGATTTGAGAGGCAACAACAAATCTTTGTTCATTATGCCAAAGAGAACACTTAAGATTTCAAAAGCAACTTCATTTGAGTTATTATTCAGTAAACTTGTTATTGGGACAACAGGAGTGTTCATTGGAAATTCGTTTATTAGAAAAGGAATAGTACTAGAGATGTCCCAAGCCGATCCTAAGAATCGGTATCCGGGCCACTCTTCAAAAAAATTCCAGGAGAGAGGGAACAAGTGCAGCTAGCACTGTTTTGCAACAGGAAGTAACAGGGTGTAAAGGAAATTTGATCTATAGGAACTTTATTGTACTGTGTTTCAAAACCATACCAGAGTTATTTAGATACAATTTTTGGGGTGTTTTTCCTGCCCTACAGACAGTCATTGTATTCAATTACTTGAAATTACAGCATGAAAATCAGATTGCAGAAACTTGCTCCAGTTGGGTATCATGTCAGCTTTTATCACAGTTTAAATTACAGTATTGTTCTGTGCAGCTGTTAGTACAGAATCATTTGATGATCACCATGCAATAACCTAATTCTGACTACTATAAAAACAGACGAAAATTTCACTGTGATGGATTACTTAAAGCTGCATTAACTGACTTTTTTGGCCACTTGGGGGCAGAAGAACAAATAAACAAGCTGAAAACACAACATTTGACATATTAGCACCTTATAAAATTATGGTGAATGTTTTAGCAAACACTTGCCTATTTACACATCCAAAAGACAAGCGCAACATTCATTTGTAGTCGTGTTTGTGTCACCTGATGGACGTCAGTCCAGTATTCTCTCTGTTAGCTCTGTGTTTGGTCTCCAGCAGCTCCTGAGAGAAACATCTGGCTCTTTAGCTGCTAAATGCTCCACTATGTTCAGCAGCTGCTCTCTGACTGTGTCTGTCTGCTGCTGAGCAGGTATTAAACACATCAACCAGGTTGATGAGAGTGCTGAGAATGAACCAAAACAATGAGCTGAAAGAGGCTAAAAAGCTCTATAGAGCTGTAGAGTTGTTGATAATTCTCTGTGGGTTCATCACTACGAGCAGCATTTAATCTATCTTGTCAATATAAAAATATTGATTACTGCCGTTTTAAAGTACCATTCCAGTGTTTTTGCATTTACTAGCCCATTGAGCAAACATCATATATACCGTAGATTACTGCTGACCATTTTTTAAACCATATCATAGTATTGAGATTTTTCAAGGTGTTTTTACCTCCAAAATACAAAAAATGTCAGCAATAAAATATGTGCTTTGCAGTGAATTAGCTTCAACATACAAAAAAACTGGTATGATCCTTTAAATGTATTCTCAAGTTAATTCATTTCAATTCAATTTTATTTATATAGCGCCAATTCATAACAGAAGTTATCTCATTGCACTTTTCCTATAGAGCAGGTCTAGACCGAACTCTTTATAATATTATTCACAGTAACAATCCATTTCTTTGATCTGACAGAAATTGATGGCTGCTGATGTACCTGAAAAGTGACAGAGTCCTTGTTGAGAAAGCTGGACAGTGCAAAAACTCCTGCAACGTCAGGGTGGTACCGACACACCAGGTGGAGAGCCATAGCTCCGCCCATTGAGAATCCCCCTTTGATTAGGGAGAAAAAGATAAGAAAAGATCAACTGCTGCATCAGTTGGAAGCATCGACTGAAATTCTGAAAATATTTTTTTCTATGTAACAAGTATTAGTACAATCAGTATAAAAAGTCATAAACATATTTATCTCCATATGAGTAACTGGACCTTGCTAAGGACACTTTATGCAGTCAAAGGTGGAAAATACTTCACTAAAAAACATTAAGATGGGTAGGATTCCTCAGTTCCACATCATCAGCTTTTTTTTTGCCTTGGAATAAGCAGCCCTTCATGAGTCTGTCCTTAATCTCACACATCTGGGTACATCTGGGCACACTGTGTACATCTGGGAAAGTGTGCAAGTACCCATCATCCTGTCAGAGAGCTGAGGAACGAGGGAGAGTGAAAAAAGAGGGGGTTAAAGAAATGAAGAGAGGAGAGGTGGAATTCACGTCTGGCAAGTCCAAATAAAAAAACTGACATGCAGTGATCTGAATGTGAGCATTTAAACTCAAACTGTGCAGTTTAGTGAAGTCACCAGTGTGTGTGTGCATGAGTGTTTGTACATACAAGCTTTTCAAGTAAAGGGAGATAAAGTCTGAATGAAATGATGAGCCTCGGTCGTTGCATCAGCAAATTACAGACACAGTGAAAAAAAAACAAAGCAGCGATGTTGCTAGGTACGTGTCCTGCGTCTCAGACGCATTAAAATCCAAAAGGACGCAGTAAACTCATTATTGACGCGTCCAGGGGACGCACACTATTTTTCCCTGACAATGCTACAATGTGAACAACAAATCCGTGTTGAAATCATAGAAATAAACAAATCAAACCTCGCTGTCAAAAGAATTGGTGTAATTCAGGGGTGATTCTAGGATCAGACCTTTAGGGGGGTTCAGCCCCTAATGATAATGTGACTGTTGGGCTTCACCACGTGTGAACAAAAAGAAATAGTGCCAAACCCCCTCAGGACTGTTAAGTCACACCTGTGTGCAAGATTTAAGCTTAAATCCAAACCCTGGATTCCTACCAGACGAGCCATCACCGGAGCGCAGGAAGCCCTGCGCACCAGTGAAACCCCGTCTTTCCACTGTAACTCTGGTTAATACAGGAGGTGCTCAACGCTGAACTTTAATTTAGGAAGGTCTTAACTCGCTGGACGAGCAACAGACTGTTTTTTGTTTTTCACTTTTGGATCCTGATTTTTATCTTCCATATAACTTTGCCTGCAGAAGGAAGATTCAGGTTTTACTGTTTTCTTCACGGAGAGGAGGATAACCGCTGAGCCCCGCTCTCTCCCCACTAAAAGCCAACTGCTGCTTCCCTCCGCTGCCACCTGAAGGAACAGTTTCGCTGTTGAAGCCGCTACCAAACGGTACCCGGCCACGTCACTATCCAAGCCTGAGAGGAGTCCGCCGGATAATCCAAATGGACTGACGCGCACCTTTACACGTACGTATATACACCTACACACACCCACCTCAAACAACCCAGATAGCGTGGTAGCATAACTAGCTATGCTCCACACCATCTTAAGGACAAATAAAGTGTGTCCTCCATTTTGGCTCTCCCCTTTGTTTGAATTTTGCGGGCCTGCCCGCCATTTTGAATCTGTGTATGACGACCACCCACGTGGTCATGTCCACCATGTTCCTCACACGGCCCCTCTCTATTGTCCCACACACGCACCCACACCTCTACACATACACACACACATCTTTTGTTCTGTAGTTTAGAGTTAGACTTCATATTGTGTGTTTTTGCTTTGTTTATCTTTTTAAATAAATGCTGGCTTATTTCATGTTGCACAAGAGTGAGTAATTTGCCAACCTCGACTATGTTGAACTCCAAATCCTTCAACCTATTAATGGTAATTCTGGTTATAGTTATTTATTATTAATCTGAGTTCCAAACTGATAGTTTAGTGTATTTTATGAGACTAAATTCATTAATTGGCTATCATTTCTCTTCTTTAAGAAGAGTGGTGCCCCCGAGGACTTTATTCATTAAAGTTATTTATAATTATCTTTGATAACACAAGTGGGTGTCCCCTTTAAACATTGTAAATCCCCAACAACAATGTTATATAACTTTAACAGTACCCACACAAGGAAGTGTAGGAAGTGTAGAAGGGTCCTGATTTTCAATTTACAAGCATTTAAGCCCTTAGGCAAGTTCGTAAAATCTAACATACATATTTTCAGTTTAGTGCTTAACCTGTAAATCAGGAGGACCCGGAACATGGAGAGGGTGCTGTTCCGGCAGGTCAGGGGGAGAGAAAATGTCACATCCACAGTGCCTGGAGCACATTGGACGCCTAGGTGCTAGCTGTTAAAACTAAACTGTCATCACAAACAAAGCATTATTTATTTACATTTATTAATCAGAGCATTGACAATAATCACTCAAAATCAGCAGTGGCAGGCGCATAAAAACAGCTGTGCACCAGTGCAATAAAACCTCCGTGAGTAAAAAACAATACTTTATCAATACACCTGTTCAACAAGCATAAACATGTCAACATGTAGAAAGCGATATTTTAATCCGCTGTGTCTGCAGTCTCTCATATGTTTTACACAAGCACAGCGAGCTAGCTCGGCTAATAGTGAATTGCTACGAACAAGCTAAAACGAAGCTGTCTGTATGTAGTTGGCCTGTTTCTTAGTTTGACACAAATCTTAAAATTTGGCAAATTCTTGTAAACTTCCTGCTGGCTAAGACAAAGCAGCCCCTACCCCCTCTGCCAGGTAACTGCCCTGCAGTGAACTTCACTCCATGCTTTGATGTCAGGAATATGATTTATTTTACTAACATTTTAGATTTGTTTCCAGAGAGATAATATTGAGTTTATATAGTGACTTTGCTGCTGTAAACACTGTTGCTGCTCTAGAAACAACATTTAGTTAGATTTAAAATAGTCAATTCTAATCCTGTTCTGATTTATGAAAAAGAACCGATAAGAGTATCAATAATAGTAGTTTTGATAAAATCCTAATGATATAACTAACAACAATTATAATACTAATAACTGACCATGTCTGTGCTGATATAAAAAAATGTATAGTATGATTACTTCAGCCAGTTATATCATACGATATTAATTTGCTAATTATTGAAATAGGACAAAATCTCAACAGCATCAAAACATCAAAAGAAGAATTCACTGTGCAGTGCATGGTGGCATCACTAAAATGTCTTGGTGTGAATGCTTTATCTTTATTATTCTTCCGCCGTCTTTTTGGCACTAGTTCCACATTTTCCAACGTAGAAACTTCATTCAAACATCAAAATGCTCAGCTCAATTAGGACATGTGTGCTATTATTTTATAATTCATGCCTTTCATACTTTCCGAAATATTCAATGTTTTCTCCATTCAAATGAATGGATGGAATGTTCAAAATTTCCACCACACTTTTTAATGCATTTTTCAACTCTATCTACTCATTCATACTTTCACCTAGAAATTCCATACAAACTATCAAATGTTCCACATATTTCATACATTCTGGGTATTATTCAACTGTATTTGAAGTTTAGTTATAATTGAAGTGAATGAGAAAAACCTTCAAACCCACTTATCTTCAACTTCTTCCCACTCATTCATACATTCATGTAGAAACTCCATTCAAACTTTAAAACAGTCATGCTTTCATATTTTTTAACACAAAATTTACATCTGAGATTTTTACATAGTATGTGTGGGATGGAATGTTCAGAGTCAGAGTGGGTGACATCACACACAGAGTGGAGAGGAGCTGGAAACTCTTAAACTCAACTTGCTCTTATTCCCCACAATTTTCACTCTTCACACATGACTTTTACTTCAAATCTAGGGAAATATGTGCTGGTTCAGACATGTAACTATGGAAGCAAACAGGACTTACACATTTGGCGTTATGAGCCTCCAAGTGACAGGAGTGCCAAGCAACTGCCGCCTAGACTCCAAGTTACAGTCTTTGAGCTTTAAGCAGGTGTTTGAGAGGTGCTCAGCTTAATCTCTGTATGAAATGAACTCTGAGTCAGGAGTCACACTTTTCACACTTCAAGCATTTTTCAAGTTTTTCTACTTATTCATACTTTCAACTACAAACTCCATTCAAACCTTAAAATGTTCCACATATTTCATACATTGAGTGTTTTATTCAATTAACAATAACCAAAGTACGGACATAATTTAAACTGTTCTGTTAATGTAGGGAAAAAAATCCATTCTTTCATTTTCTGTGTCTGCCAGTGAAACGTGCAATTCTCAGCATGCTTTTCTGGGCAGTGTGAGGTATAGGAGGGGTGCCCTAATGTGTCTATAATCACTCACCATACTAACAGTAATAACTAAACAAGGAAACAAGGCTGATGAGAGCAGTGAGACTGAACCAAAAGGGTAAATCTAGAGGCAAACCATCCAATAGTTATTTCATTCTGTACCAAAATGGTTGACTGACCGACATTGTCATCCCCAGAGCCATGCTGCTAGCCATGCCGTATACTAATGAATGCAGCTTCACATAATGTATATACTGTGGTGTGAAAAGTGTTTGCCCCCTTCCTGATTACTTTTTTTTTTTTTGCACGTTTGTCACACTTAAATGTTTCAGATCATCAAACAAATTTAAATATTAGTCAAAGATAACACAAGTAAACACAAAATGCAGTTTTTAAATGAAGGTTGTTATTATTAAGGGAAAACAAAATTCACAACATCTCAATAGGATTCAGGTCAGGACTTTGACTAGGCCACTCCAAAGTCTTCATTTAGTTCTTCTTCAGCCATTCAGAGACCCCGCAATCAACATCCAAAGGCTTCACTTGCCTCAATTAAGGTCAGTGTTCATGACTCCACCATAGAAAGAGACTGGGCAAAAATGAGTTCCAAGACGAAAACCACTGCTGAGCAAAAAGAACATTATGGCTTGTCTCATTTTTGCCAGAAAACATCTTGATGATCCACAAGACTTTTGGGAAAATACTCTGTGGACTGACGAGACAAAAGTTGAACTTTTTGGAAGGTGTGTGTCCCGTTACATCTGGCGTAAAAGTAACACCGCATTTCAGAAAAAGATCATCATACCAACAGTAAAATATGGTGGTGGTAGTGTGATGGTCTGGGGCTGTTTTGCTGCTTCAGGACATGGAAGACTTGCTGTGATAAATGGAACCATGAATTCTGCTGTCTACCAAAAACTGCTGAAGGAGAACGTCTGGCCATCTGTTCGTGACTTCAAGCTGAAGCTTGGGTTCTGCAGCAGGACAATGATCCAAAACACACCAGCAAGTCCACCTCTGAATGGCTGAAGAAAAACAAAATGAAGACTTTGAAGTGGCCTAGTCAAAGTCCTGTCCTGAATCCTATTGAGATGCTGTGGCATGACCTTAAGAAGGCAGTTCATGCTCGAAAACCCTCCAATGTGGCTGAATTACAACAATTCTGCAAAGATGAGTGGGCCAAAGTTCCTCCACAGCGCTGTAAAAGACTCATTGCAAGTTATCACAAACGCTTGATTGCAGTTGTTGCTGCTAAGGGTGGCCCTACCAGTTATTAGGTTTAGGGGGCAATCACTATTTCACACAGGGCCATGTAGGTTTGGATTTGTTTTCCCTTAATAATAACAAACCTTCATTTAAAAACTGCATTTTGTGTTTACTTGTGTTATCTTTGACTATTATTTCAATTTGTTTGATGATCCGAAACATTTAAGTGTGACAAACAAAAAAAAAAAAAAAAAAAGAAATCAGGAAGGGGGCAAACACTTTTTTACACCACTGTACATATATTTATGGATTATTTTTCCATCTCTGCAATTTACAATAGCAAGAACAGATTAGCCAAGAACATATTAAAAGATAATTCTATTTTATTGTCTGTTTTTTGACCCATCTGACTTGTCTGTGTTCCCAGATCTGGGTGATTACAAAGTTAGCATAATTAAAAGGAATGAGGGTCAAAACTACAAAAATAAGACCCAAGTTACAATAAATGAGAATTGTCCTTAAGTAGAAATAAACAGCATGAATGAAAAGTCTGACAAAGTCACATTACAGCAAAATATTTTGAGAACATACTCAAGACAATGTAAAAATGTCTGTCACGATAACTGCTTTTGTTGGACGATATATTGTCCCAGCAATAACTGCGATAAACGATATTGTCATTTTAAGGGCATTTGCATCGCATTCCATTGCATTCATTTACATAAAGCATAGGGTTGTGTGAGTTGTAGCAAGGGAGAGATACAGAAATTGTTTAGCCAAATAATCACAAACTCAGTACAAGGACATTGTATATTTGAAGTAAAAAAAGTTTTTTAAAAATCTACAAAGGGAGGGAGAAGATCAAACGAACAATTTAAATATTTACACGATCAAACAAACTATTTACATATTAACAAGCTATAGGACCAAATCTTATAATGGCAGGGAAAACCCTGCTGTTTATTCTGGCATCATGTTGGCCAAAATGTTGGTGACACTCATGTGACACACATGTAAACACAACGGCAATCTTGAGGTCAGCAAAAAATATCAAGGTCATGTCCATATATCGTACAATAAGTCGATAATGTAATTATCGACACAGGCCTACTCTCAAATATCAATATCTGTCTGGCTTCAACGTAAAAACTAAAAAGTATAATGTACCAAATGATGAATGAATGTACAATTTGCAATGTAAAATAGGAGAATAATTATACTATGAATTTGAAAAGAAAGGAATTTCTATGTATGTATCAACATGAAGTAGAGAATTTGTCATATTGACCTGAACAAGTCTGCAGTGTGTGTAAGAGGTTCCCCTTCCTCTGCACACTGAAACACATCAACACATCAGCCTGCGGCCGGCCTCCTCAAAAACCTTTTCCATGGAAACTTCTGGCGCTTCTCAGTCCGTCAGCCGGGTAAGTGGACTCTGGGTACACGGCGCTGCATTCCTGCAGCACTGCCGAGTGACTCCAGTGAGTATTTATAGTTAATGACAAAATGTTATGATTTAGTAAGATAATATTTCAGCAGTTTCCCAGGAGCATATGTTTTTTCATTCACTTTCTCTGGAGTTGAGTCATTCACACAATCTCCCCTCCCAAACTGTTCCTATATAGTTATACAAGGGTTAACCCTTTTCCCACTGCTCTCAGTGGTTTCCCCTTTCATGTGCAGCCATCGCTCACTGACATTCAAACACTGGATGTCCTCCCATATGTTTCCTGTGGGAACTCTTACCTTGCCTCAGCCATAATGTTTATAGTACTTGATCCGAGTGGTTTCATTTCATTGTTATTTATATGTGATAAGCAGAATATTTGAGGAAAAAGCTTTTCGGGACCTGAGAATCCCCTCTGAAAACCCTTTTTTATTCTCTGTTGGCAGCATATCAAAGGACATGGTAACCTGATGAGATGCATTCTTCATTTTATATCACGACAGAGGAAGTTAGGAACAGCCAGGCTAAGATGGACTGAGGTGTATGTGTGTGTGTGTGTGTGTAGGGGAGAAGGAGAATACAAAGGAAAAAGGATCCAGTGAGAGAGAAAAAGAGAGTGTAGTCTGTTAGTATTTTGCATTTATTGTGTTATTATTGTATTGCACTATACTTTGGCCTGTCCCAATAATTACGTTATCGACTTATTGTGCGATACATGGACATGACATCCATCATTTTTGCTGACCTCAATATTGCCTGTTGTGTTTACATGCGTGTTTGTTTACATAAGAATGTCACCAACATTTTCGAACTGCTTCTGGCTTCTCATCGTCTACATCTACGTCTCTGTGTGGTGGTTCAGACCCTCTTACTGACTTTATTTCTAAAAAGCGACTAGTGACAAATTTAGCGACCTATTCAGAGCATCATTAAGGTGAGAAATATTTTCAAATATATTGTAATGCATCCCCATGCATGCTGCTCAGAGTAATCGCAGTCCTCGGCTCTTCTGCCAACAGCACCAGGGTCTCGTCTCTCCCTCTCCTCTAGCACCGTGTGCAGTCAGTCAGTAGGTGTGGTGTGTGGGGCAGGCAGGTTTGAGCTTCTCTCATTCTTTATATAATATAAACTTTATCCTTCACCCTCCGCGGGTGGTCTCATCCTTCGAGCTTGGGTGCTCTACCAGAGGCCTGGGAGCTTGAGGGTTCTGCGCAGTATCTTTGCTGTTCCTAGTACTGCACTTCTCTGGACTGAGATGTCTGGTGTTCTTCCAGGGGTCTGCTGTAGCCACTCCTCCAGTTTGGGGGTCACTGCCCCGAGTGCTCCGATGACCACGGGCACCACTGTCGCCTTCATCTTCCAAGCCTTCTCCAGCTCTTCTCTGAGCCCTTGGTATTTCTCTTGTTTCTCATGTTCCTTTTTCCTGATGTTGCCATCACTTGGTATTGCCACGTCAACCACAACGGCTTTCCTCTGCGGTTTGTTCACCACCACGATGTCAGGCTGGTTCGCCATTACCATTCTGTCAGTCTGAATCTGGAAGTCCCACAGGATCTTGGCTCGGTCGTTCTCTACCACCTTTGGAGGTGTTTCCCACTTTGACCTCAGGGTTTCCAGTCCATACTCAGTGCAGATGTTCCTGTACACTATGCCAGCTACTTGGTTATGGCGCTCCATGTATGGTTTCCCTGCCAGCATCTTACACCCTGCAGTTATGTGCTTGATTGTCTCAGGGGCCTCTTTGCACAGCCTACACCTTGAGTCTTGTCTGGTGTGGTAGATCTGGGCCTCTATTGCTCTGGTGCTCAGGGCCTACTCCTGTGCAGCCATGATGAGTGCCTCTGTGCTGTCATTCAGTCCGGCCTGCTCTAGCCATTGGTAGGATTTCTTGATATCAGCCACTTCAGTTATGTTCCGGTGGTACATCCCATGTAGGGGTTTGTCCTCCCATGATGGTCCCTCCTCCAGCAGCTCTTCCTCTGTTCCCCATTGCCTGAGACATTCACTGAGCATGTCATCTGTTGGGGCCTTATCTTTGATGTACTTGTGGATCTTGGATGTTTCATCCTGCATAGTGGCTCTCACACTGACTAGTCCACGGCCGCCTTCCTTACGGCTAGCGTACAGTCTCAGGGTGCTGGATTTGGGATGGAACCCTCCATGTATGGTGAGGAGCTTTCGCGTTTTAACGTCTGTGGTCTGTATCTCTTCCTTTGGCCACCTTATTATTCCCGCAGGGTATCTGATCACTGGCAGGGCGTAGCTGTTTATTGCCTGGGCCTTGTTCTTGCCATTGAGCTGACTTCTTAGGACTTGCCTTACTCATTGAAGGTATTTGGCAGTTGCTGTTTTCCTTGTTACCTCTTCGAGGTTGCCATTTGCTTGTGGTATTCCAAGGTATTTGTACCCATCCTCAATGTCTGCTATTGTTCCTTCTGGGAGTGAGACCCCTTCTGTGTGGACTACCTTCCCTCTCTTCGTCACCATTCGACTGCACTTCTCAAGCCCGAATGACATCCCACTGTCAGAGCTGTATATCCTGGTGGTGTGAAACAGTGAGTCGATGTCCCGCTCGCTCTTAGCGTATAGCTTGATGTCATCCATGTTGAGGAGGTGACTGATGGTGGCCCCATTCCTGAGTCGGTATCCATAGCCAGTCTTGTTGATTATTTGGCTGAGGGGGTTCAGACCTATGCAGAACAGCAGTGGGGACAGAGCATCTCCTTGGTATATGCCACATTTGATGGATACTTGTGCAAGTGGCTTGCCATTTGCCTCAAGGGTGGTTTTCCACAGCCTCATCGAGTTTGCAATGAAGTCTCTTAGAGTCCTGTTGATGTTGTACATCATTGAGTCATATGCTTTCTTGTAATCAATCCAGGCAGTGCACAGGTTGGTGTGTCGGGTCCAGGAGTTGGTGTTTGGCTCCTCTGGTTCCTTTGCCGATGCCCTTCTGTGCTTTGCTCATATATCGATCCATGTGTCCACTTATCTTAGCTGCGATGATGCCTGACATGAGCTTCCATGTTGTGGAGAGACAGGTTATTGGCCGATATTTGGATGGGACTGTACCCTTTGCGGGATCCTTCAGGATCGGGATTGTACGCCCTTTGGTAAGCCATTCAGGGTGTGTCCCATCCCTTAGCAGCTGGTTCATTTGTGCTGCTAGGCGCTCGTGGAGCGCAGTGAGCTTCTTTAGCCAGTAGGTGTGGATCCTGTCAGGGCCCGGTGCTGTCCAGTTTTTCATATCTGAGACTCTTTCTTGGATGTCTGCCGCTGTGATGGTGACTGGATTCTGTTCAGGGAGGTTGCTGTGGTCCTCTCTCAGAGCCACCAGCCACTGTGCATCGCTGTGGTGTGATGCCTCCCTCTCCCATATACTTTTCCAGTACTGTCCAGTTTCCAGCCTTCCAGCTCTGCTGTTATTACCCTGCCATTGAGCGTACACTTTTGCAGGTTGAGTTGCGAACAGCCGGTTTATTCTTCTGGCTTCATTATCTCTCGTGTACCTCTTTAGGCGGCTGGCCAAGACTTGGAGCCTTTGTTTAGCATGTTTCGAGTGCTTCAGGTATGTGGTCTGGTTGTACTTCTTGGGTACTTGCTTTCTCATTGCACCTCTCTCGGCCTCTGTCAGTTGGCTCACTTCTCTCTGTGCCTCCTTGATTTTTGCCTCCAGCCTTCGTTTCCATGGTGGGTACTGTTTCTCATGGCTCCCATGGTTGCTCTTATAGCCAAGCATCTCGAGGATGAGAGTGAATATGATAAAACTGCTGTTTTTCTTAAGAGTGTACAGGAATTAACGCTTTGAAATACGACAATTATGTATTTCAAGATGCTGCCAGTGTGCAGGCTTACATAGAAAACAATGGCTGTGGCTGTTTTAACACACACCATATGCCACTGGTGAGTGTTGCCTTAAAGAGTCTACAGTCATGCTAGCGGCTCTGGCTGTATGTAGACACAGCATGCTTAGAGCTAAATACTAATGTCCTCAGGCTAACATGCTCAAAATGACAATGCTAACATGTCATATTCACCATCTTAGTTTAGCATGTTAGCATTTGTTAATTATCACTAAACACAAAGTACAGCTGAGGCTGATGGGAATGTAATTAGTTTTGCAGGTATTTGGTCATAATTACCCCTATTATAATAACACTGGTAGCATTAACACATCGTCTCTTACAGTGCAGATGCTTGTTTTCTGCTTTGCTTACATTCTTTTGCTGATATCCTTGTTTTTTCTGCCAAAAGCTACGGAAAGATGGGTCTTGGATACTTATAAATCACTGGGACTGTAATTTATTTATTACTTCTTGAACACTGTGTGAGCACAACCTACAAACAGCACAAGCCTTGTGTTGTGTATGTGATTAGAAATCTGGGATTAGTACAAGGACAAGACGGCAAAATCTGTGAGCTGCACGGAGTGTGAGCGACTGACTGAGAGGATAACACAGCTTTTAAAGAAGATTTTAATGCTGTATCAAATATATGAGAGTGAGCAATTCATTGCCTCTGTAGCAGCTACTGTACAAGGTGCGGAGCCACCACATGCTAAAGGATAGATTTTTATAAACAGGATTACATCTGTAGAACAATCAATCCAGCAATAAATCAAATAAGAGGCCACAACACTCACTCCACCACCAGAACTCTCATTGCAAAATAGGTACGATCACTGACTGAACGAAGTGTGTGAAAATACTAACTATGTTGAACCCAGGGAAGCTAATCACACCACTAGCATTAGGCTAACCAAAACCTAAAAAATGGCCCCAAAACCACTGCTAGGCCAAGGGCCAGAAGAAATATTGGGAACTCCACACCTGATAAGCCAGATACTATTCTGATAGGGACTGATTATAACCAGGCATGTAAGAATGGCTAAGACTGAAAATCTAACTATGGCTGACACATCTGTCAGGGAGCTAACAGAGTGGTTGCCAGTTATCCTCTCTACACATCCAAATAACATGAGTATTATTATCCACACTGGGTCTTTTGACATTCTGCGAAGGAAGACTGGCTCTGAGATCCTAAAAAAAGACTTTTGCCTGCTACTGGAGAAACTGAGTGACTGTCAATCGCAAAATGTATTAATTTCAGGCCCCATTCCAACCCTGGGGTAAAGGAATCGAATCCTTTAGCATACTCCTTGCTCTGAACACATGGCTAACATTGGCGTGCCTCAACCATGGGATAAAGTTTATTGACAATTTCAATATTTTTTAGAACTGTAAAGGCCGCTTTAAACTTGATGGGGTTCATCCAAGCATCACTGGCTCCAGACTACTCGGTGCCAACATATGTCGTGCTCTTGGTATGCCATACCGAAACAAAAATGTATGGATAAGCGCGTAGGACAAGGACAGCACACACCGGCAGACTGTCTGTATCTCTCCCCCCTCGCCTGACCCTCTGCTCCACATCACCCAAGGCATTCAGAAGATGTCTCTGTCGCAGTCAGGGATCCAACACCCCCCCCTCCACCACACTCACCAATCAAGGAGTTAGTTAAAGCTGTCAAGCTGAAGCTCAGTCAAACTGATGAACTATTAATCAACGATAGCCACAGACATCATCATTCAGGTGTCTATCAGAAATGATTCAGACACCATGCAGCTTCCTTCAACATACCGGTGAACGTAAACAGCTGGTGGCATGGTCAAACTCACTGTAGAAATCACAGACCATCTGGTAACCTGTCTCAGTAGTCTTAAATGTGTCAATTTTCAGCCACAACCAGTCTCCTTTACTGTCACAGAATCCCTACAGCTGAAATTAGCTCTTTTTAACGTCATATCATTGGCTAACAAATCCTTCTTCATCAACAATCTGATAATTGAAAGGAATTTGCATTTAATGTTTTAGTTGAGATCTGGCTAAACTACTGGTGCACTACTGGTGTAGCAACACTGATAGAGGCTTGTCCTCCAAACTATAATTTTTATCAGTCAATCAGACAAAACAGGAAAGGAGGAGGGATCGCAGCCATTTTCTCGACACAGTTTGTGTGTAATGACATTGACCTGGGGGAATTTACATCCATTGAATCTCTTGCTGTTGAGCTCAAAGCAGAACAATCAGTGCTCATCATTACATCATATCAGCCACCAAGATATTGATTGCTGTTTCTGCAGGAATTCTCAGAACTGATCGCACTTGGTATTACTAGATATGATAGATTAATTCTGACAAAAAGAATGACTCCAAAGCTGAGCTTGTGAATTTATTGGACAGCTTTGATCTTACCCAACATGTAAATAAAGCCACTCATCAGCATGGTAGCATTCTAGACTTGGTAATAACAACACTGATAATGTTTCAGTATTAGGATTACCTATTTTTGACCATCACTGTGTGTTTTGATGCCAAACTAATCTTAAAGACTAAAAGGGAATTTCTGGTTCAAAAGAGATTCCTGGATGACAAGGCTAGGGCAAAGTTCTCTAATATTGTGAGATCATTTGAGTCATACAGCTATGACTGCTCTTTAAATGACGTGGTTATATCTTGTCATCTGCTTTGACTCTCTTTCTCCTGGAATCCTTCACTTCGGCGGACAGCTGTGGCTGTCTCCCCCTCAGTGCTGACCAGCATAAACCCACTTGAACTCTATCCTCCTGGCTTCGTTGTGTGATTTACCTGTTAATACCTGGTTAATTTAGTAGCCACATGCTAAGTTGATGTTAGTTTTGTTATGCTCCAAACAGACAGTTCTCGCATGCTAACAAACTCCTTTTAACTTGGCACCGTTATCCTAAACAGAACACACACATACACCTCTAGTTTGTCCCTTAAATACAACCGCACATGGCGGAGAGAACTTTAATGCCGCTTCACGTGATCCTTTGTTTCTGACCACGTGGGTTCATGCTCGTGCACATGAGACACAATCCTTTTGGCACGCACCCAGACCTGCGCACACACACACACCCTTTGTTCTGTAGTTTAGTGTATTTAGAGTTTGACTTCATATTGTGTGTTTTTGCTTTGTTTATCTTTTTAAATAAATGCTTATGTATAATTATGCTGGTTTCTTTACTGTTGCACAAGAGTGAGTAATTTGCCAACCTCTGCTATTTTGAACTCCAAATCCTTCAACCTACTAGCTATTAATGATAATTATGGTTATAGTTATTAATTGAATTATTAATCTGAGTTCCAAAGTGATAGTTTAGTGTATTTTATGAGACTCTGTCAATTAACTGGCTATCAATTCTCTTCTTTAAGCAGAGTGTTGCCCTCAAGGACTTAATTATAAATAATTTATAATTATTGAATAATCTTTGATAATTCACAAGTCGGTGCCCCCCTTTAACTGTTGTAAGTCACAATACCAATAAAGGTTAAAAAGAGGTGGACTGAGAGAATCGCCCATGGTTAAACAATAGCTGGGCTAATGAGATGAAGAGAATCTGTTGAGGAAAACTAGGCTCACAGTTCACTGTAATATATACAAAGAAGCCATGACTGTCTATAACAAAGCAATATGCCTGGCAAGAAAGGATTACTTTTCCAACATTATTACAGAGAATGCTGGAAACCCTAGAATATTATTCTCCACTATTGACCAGCCTCTTATCCAGGCCTATAGAGGTCTTGTGGAGAGCTTCCTTATCAGAGGTATCACTGTGTGGTATGGTAACACCAAACTAAGGGAGAGGAAGGCCCTACAGAGGACTATCAGAACTGCAGAGAGGATCATAGGAACACAGCTCCCCTCCATGGACACTTGTCACTTGAGACACTTGAGACCCACATCACCTTGGACACTCTGTTTCGGTGGAGAAGCTCCAGGAAGCGGTTTCACAACAGTTTCTTACCAATGGCTATTAGACTATTGCGAAAGACATTCAAGCTGGTACCTGCTGAAATACCCTCTGAAACTGTGATAACAGACTGATAGCAGCAGCCCCCCCCAGCATAAACCACAAACTGTCATTTTTACATTTCTGTTTGTGTAAACTGATGTTGGTAGGTGTATTTTTGAATAGAGCAGCAGAGAATCAAGAATCTATGGTAAGTGTTGAGATTTTAACATGTAGTAGACATGAAGTCAAAACCAGATTCATACCGATGACCATCCTGTGTTTGGGGATCCCGGCGTTGACCTCGTCCTGAATAATGGACCCTAAGGTGCTGCACATGGCGTCTATGGACTCTAGGTGCTCTGGGCAGTCTCGTGAGATCTTGTAACGGTCAAACCAGACAGTAGACAGAGCCCCTCGCATGGGTGTGTATGGCCTGATGGCATCAAGATGAGAGTCAGTGGTCAGCTACATGGATGCAGCTACATTACAGACAAACCTATTTCATTAATCCATTAAAAGTAAGTGCTATGTGGCATGTTTTCACTCTACAAAAATGGGAAAAACCAACACAATGAACACTTGTATACCCTGGATAGAAGTGTTCCTACTTCTTAGACTTTCACCAGTAAATATTAGAGGAACATCGGACATCACTGCTGTTTGCTTTCTCAGTCACAGCAGAGAGCATTGAAGAGAATGCAGTTTAAAAAACTGGCTACTGTGGCAGTGTGGGTGTAATCTAGCATCAGCTGCAGGTAGAGAGATCCTCGATATGTTGGTGGTCTGGGTGACTACCCAGACCACCAACATGCAGCCGGCCCACCTGCCTCCTCTCCTGATCCGGTGGGGAGATATAGCATACCGGTACATATTCAAGGGGGTATGTAAATATGTGTGTGTGTATATATGGTGCCAGTTGTGTATATATATGGTGCCTTGCGCTATCAACCAATCAGAGCAGCAAAACATGTGACTTCAAATCTGGACCGGTAACACTCCTGTGTCAGTGATCATATCAAACCCGCCCCACCCACTTTGTATTTGTTACAAAACACTTTTGTTTGCATTGAAACCTTCCAGTCTGTGTCCATGGCGAAATCTGAGCCCCCATTGACACTCTCCTGTCACAGCTACATGAAGAATGAATGCTGAGTAAATGAAGAAGTACCTCAACCTGTTCAGTCAACTCATCCACATTACTGGAGATTGTTTAAAAAAATATTGTCACATTATCATTATGGATTATTTGGTAAAGTAAAACAAAACAGATGGATATTTGATTTAGTCAAATGGGACCCAATCATAGACCTACCTAGCTGGAGCTGTGGGGTAAATAACTCTGATGTGGCTGAATGCCAGATCTGGCACCATAACATCTCTAACCCAGGCTCTCAGTCCCTGCCCAGTGTCACCTAGATGTGGAAATTGAAAAAAATCAGAGTTAGATTACAAACAGTAGTAATGATGGGCAGTTAATTAGACCATATGGCTTGCAAGATGATAATGAAGATGAACCCTGGATAATGACATAATGTGTCAGCTTCAGTTATTATTATACTCTAAATGATGGCAGCATGTAAAACAAGCATGTTTGACACTGATGACTCTGAAACGTGTCCATATTTAACTGTCATGGTTCATTCAATATACTGCCAAGGCAGCTTAAGACCGGTATCTCCATTAGAGTAGAGGGTATTTAATATACAAATACACAACAAATATGACTGCAGCTCTGATTGGTTGGTATAAAGCTGTGTGAACACAGCTAACCACTAATTAAAATAATAAAGATATTTAGATGCCAGTTAGGTGTTGCTACTGTTAATCATTTTTGTTTAGGTGCAGTTAAATGTTTACATTTCCTGGTGGAAGAGTAGAATAAAACAATAACAGAACAAAAATGAATAACAGCAGAATAATGAGAGGAATGACATAACAATAAAAATATTGTTCTGTCCACTTTCAACACATTTTACTATTAAATGCAACCTCACGCTATGAAATTAACAATATTCCAAATACAACAGAGCTTTTTCATCGCAGACATTTTGACATGTCATAGCAAGAAAATCACAGGTGTGATTAATCCATCTAAAAAGGAAAGGGATTCTGTCCTCAAATAAGTCACTATTTAACAGTCTGGTCAAGTGCAACATTTTCAGGCAATACTTCCTTGTCTGGTCCAGTAAAATAATGCATTTTGAGTGTAGGACTACCTATTCCTGGTTAAATGCTCTACCTGTGGAATGGTTGTGTTTCTTGTACATACTGTAATTCTCAAATGCTCCTCAGTGTAGGACCTTCCTTTGATCATACACTTTTTACCACCTTCAGCACACAATGTCAGTTCATCACATTCTTTCTGTATGTCTAGTCAATAAATGCATAGTTCAAGAGATCGTCACGTATGTAGAATGCATATCAAGCCGATGTTTGACCGTATGCAGAAACTCTGCCAGTTTTTTCACTAGAGCATGTAGGCCTACTGATAGAGCCCAGCCTCTAATGAACAAGTCAAGCCCTCGGACCAAAAGCTTTTACCCAAGACATGTTGAGATGAAGGAAGCTTAAGACATTCTCCTTTTCACCATAAAATTGGCATCATAGTAGATACAGGAGCTAAAATATCTGGTAGTCTAATAAAGTATTTGGCTCATATGTCAGTTTATTCCTGAATTTGGCAAAGCTGTTATTAAGCATTAAACCCAGGTGACAGTCTTCATTTGAAAACATTGGGTATTAACACAGCACATCCAAACGTGCTTAATGAGGAACACACTTGTTTTAAATATACAAGGCTGTGGTTTGTCACATCTGTCGGGTTTTACTTTAATTCTATTCAGGTCTTATATGTGGCTGTTGCATTTTTACTGTGTTTATTTCTATGTTGACTATTTTATTCTGCCATTTTGCACATTACACATGACAGCTAAGCATTTCGTGATCGAATCAGGGTTTCCACTGAAACTGATGACTGACACTCAAGCATACTTAGGATGGGGGCACATACGTATCAGTGGATTTTCTGTAACGTCAATACAGTTCTGCTGCAATGAGGGTTTCCATAACGAGCACAGAAATCCCATCCTGTGCGGATTAAGAACTACGGATCAGCATCTCAAGGAAACACGTGCAAGGGGATGATTAGAGGGGAGGTTAGTGTTTCAAATCACTTTAAAATTAGCTTCTCAGCAAACAGCTTAGTTATTCAAACTAGAGGTCATTATCACTGCTTTATGGTCATTCCTGTGCTAACGTATCGCACCTACAATAGCCAGGAGAACACACAACTGACAAACAGCAGTTAGCAACGTTTATGTAAATGAACTAAATCACCAGAGACCCGCTGAAGTGTAAAAGAGACTGCTGAGCACCTGAACCATGCAAGAAGATAATCGAGGCGGAGTGTTTGCCTGTTGGAGAAACGGCACACATTTGAAGCTTCCTCGCGGCAGCCATGGCAGCATGAAGGAAATCACGCGAGAGTGTCGGACAGCGCCTCGCCTGGAGAGTGGACGAGATCAGGCGGCAGCAGCAGGAGGCGGTGGCAAAAGTTGCAGTCATATCGTTTCCAGCAGCCTTCAGATAATATACAGGAAGTCACCGGAACATTTACATCCTGTTAGATCCATCTGGAGGCTACCTGTAGTTTGCAGAATGTATTTCTTGCTTTAATGCAATTATCCAATAAATAACCAATACATTTATCAGAACTGAACTTTGACTCAGTGTAAATAAGTTTTCTTTAGCAGTTACTGTTATGTGATATGTAGCCAGAGAATAATTCCTACTTTGCACATAAATTCCACTGTATCAATCACCTTATTGGGCATATGAGTTGTGGTTTGTGATATTTAATATTTAATCATACAAATGTAAGAAATAGAAAAACAAACTTTGTACCAATGAATTGATGATACTTTTTAGGTCTAAGTTTGCCTATCATATCCAGGCATTGTATTCCATCCTTTGTTCTTTTTATGTCTGCCTTGTAAAGCACTTTGTAATTGCTTGTTTTAATAACCTTTATTATTATTATCAACCGCACAAGATATGTTTGTTAACAGATTAAACCTTCATTGCACAACATGGGGCTAATGATAGCAGTCAACTTTTTAAATCTGACCGCGTTCACCCCAATTACCGGCCCCATTGATCTTGCCGTACAATCAAAGTAAAATCTCCTGACTCTCAGTGTCCTGTCTGAAAAATGTCAACGTTTTTCATTCAGTGTTTCACTCTGTTTCGGAAACTACTGATAATTTTAGATTCTATCACATTCAATTCAATTTAGTTTTATTTATATAGCGCCAATTCATAACAGAAGTTATCTCATTGCACTTTTCCTACAGACCGTACTCTTTATAATATTATTTACAGAGACCCAACAAATCCCACCATGAGCAAGCACTTGGAGACAGTGGCAAGGAAAAATGTCCTTTAAGAGGCAGAAACCTTGGACAGAACCAGACTCAATGGTGGGCGGCCATCTGCCGCTGCCGTGTTGGGTTTTGAGAGAGAGAGAGAGAGAGAGAGAGAGAGAGAGAGAGAGAAGGGGGAGGGGAGAGAGAAGAATTTGGAAATAGTAATAATGTAATGGTAGTGGTAATATTAATATTAATAAATTAATAATAATAGGAATGACAGTCATAGGAATAATAATGAGAATGATAATAACAGAGCCAATAACAACAATTGTAGTAGCAGTTGTCGAGCAGGAACAAGGGGGCAGCAGGTGGCCCACAACCACAGATCCAGTCTCTGCAGCTCCAGAGGTAGAAATACCTGCTGAAAGCGACAGAAGGAGAGAGGAGAGAAACGAGAAAGCACAAAACTACGGGAGAGAGAAGATGTCGATTTAGTAACATGCAGTAATGGGATAAAAATGCATACAGATAGAGAGGGAGAGGAGGAGAGAGAAAATCATGGGAAGTCTCCTGGCAGTCTAGGCCTATAGCAGCATAACTAAGGGGTGGTTCAGGACTCACACAAGCCAGCCCTAACTATAGGAAAAGGAAAGGAAAGTACCAATGAAAACAGTAGAGAGGCAATTACAGAATGTAAATACACTGAATAGTTGTTGCTGAAAAAAACAGACCATAAATAGTATAAAAAATGAGGTTCTGAACTAATGGCAGTGGAATTTGCCTTTGCTTTTTCCCTGTATCGTGACACCATCTGTTCTGTCTTCCCTGACTGCAGGGCCGAGATGGACAACCAGCTATCCACCATCTTGGAAATAGCCCTGTGGTTCGGTGGCACTGGTTTCTATACATACCACGTCCTTTTCGCATCCTAGGCCACAGGCCGCCTCCAGCAGTTCAACCAGGGCGACTACTGGGGTGCACTTGATTCAGAGCTCTACTGCCGCATTTTCATAGCACGCTCTTCCCTTCACACCCATCCACCAAATGTGTTATCCTGCCCTTTGACCCCATCTGCACCTACCAGGGAGGACAGCCATCTGCCTCAGACACCTGAATATTGCCATCCGCATCATCCTCCAAGGTCGATCCTTCCTCTCCCACTTACTCCCGACCAATCAGTGGTGTTCAGCTCTGCAAACTTCAGCCCAATAGCTCCTGAACCATCACAATGTACTGCCCCCACAGCAGGGACTGCTTTTACACCTGGAACAATCCAACAGGAAAAGATTTGGTTCCTCCAGTCAAAACTCCTCAAAAGGTTCTTGGTCCCCTAGGAAGGTTCCTGCGCTGTAAATGCCCTATATGACAAGTAGCACTGAAGCTTTTCTGGAGGCTCCTGGTGGAACAACTCCCTAAGACACTTAATGTCTTGTCTGATCATTTGTCACCCATTTGTATGTTGCTAATGAAAATTAGAATTACTCTCAAATTCAAGGCTTTTTGATTAGTGACAGTTTGATTTCAAAATAGTGATATTATTATAAAGCTTTTTCAAAGTCCAGGCTGATTGTCCTGTATCTGTGTAATCTGCAGGTGTTTAATACTGAAGCTGATTTCAGCTCTCCGGGGCTCAGCAGTAAAGTGGACAGAGAACAACAGCCTCAGTATTCTGTAGTTTGAACTTCACATCTGACTCACTGAGTATTATCAAAAAAACATGACATTGTTGGCCTTCTCTTGATTATTGCATAGGTTTGGCGCAAGCCAAATTGCAGTAATGCAGAAAGTATTTCTGCGTGAAATTTGCCTTCAATGAGATGATTGCATCATTATGCAGATAAATGGCTGCTGCCAGAGCGGATGGAATATTTGTGAAATTGGGAGGATGTGTATCTTCTTCAGTGAACCCAGTGTGGCTGCTGTTTATTGTTTTAGGATCCTGATATTCATCTAAATGAGACAGATGAAAACTCAGATCATGCTCACATATGATATCTTTGTAGCTCAACCAACTTCTATTTTACTTTATCTTGATCTGAGTGTAATTTGCGTGCATCAGTTCTGTATGCCCCTGTATGAAAGTGTATGTTACTCTCTCCCCCTCTCTTTTTCTGTGTGTGTGTGTTGTTCAGGCAGGGCCATGTGAGAGGCAGCAGTGGACTGAATAACTCCCAGCTCTCCCCTGTGGAATGGACCCCCTTATTGAATGGAGTGTTGTCTCTCAGGCCGAGCGCTGGCCTTGATTTGGAGCCAGGAAACCCAACTGTCCCTGTCCATCAGTATGACAAGCCGAGCCGACGATAAACCCAACGACCTGGCAGAGGGGGGCACAGGAGTGCTGGGTTAGGGCTGGGGTAGTTAGGGATTCTGCAGAGGGTACTGATGATTGGCAGGCAGAAGGACAGGTGAGTTTTGGGGTACTGTAGACATACACTATGTGTGGTAGCAAGGTAAGATTAAGATCTAACTACTGATCCATGTGAGTCATTACAGCAGCAAATATTTCACAAAGACAAAAAAGAATGTATAAGACTGTTTAAAAGGTCAACATAATGCAACTAGTAATTTTACCATTTCAAGAACTTTCAAGAAATTAAAAGAAGATGAAAGTAAGAGCGAAATGATGGACAAAACAATGGGAAAAAAGTCATAACAAGAATACATGTGAACAACTGAAATAAAACAAATGTGTTGGATAGTAAAGATGTACTGCGACAAATTGTGGTTTTAGGGAGAGTTATGTGCTGAAACTATTGCCAGATAGCAATGTAGCATAGGCATGTTTACGAATATTCAGGTTAATTATCAAAAAGGAAAGGTTGGAGTTTATCAATATCTGACAAAAAAGTAATAGGGGGCTCTTAAGATGTAAAAAGCATCCCTTTATTCCATGTAAAAAATATGACACAATGTGTAAAAGTGTGACAAAAAGTCATTATTTTGGTCAAAGGACCATCATCAGCACAATTTACAGACTAACAGCAATGACCAAGCAGGAGAAGGGAAGTAAGAGGCAAAAAGTGTTTCACATGAACTCATCATCTACCTGGGTATTGACTGCTATCCCTTTCACAACTCTTTCACTGCAGTTTTTAACAAACAGTACAGCTCACATGTCGAAGTGTCCTTGGGCAAGACACTGAACCCCAGATTGCTCCCGAGGGCTGTGCCTTCGGTGTGTGAGTGTGTGTGAATGATTAGTTAGTTTCTTTGGACTGATGAGTAGTTAGCATCTGCCATCAGTGTATGAATGGGGCGAATGTGATATGAAATGTGAAGAGCTTTGAGTGGTCAGAAGACTAGAAACTGTTATACATGTACAGTCCATTTACCATTTACATTTGGTGCTCTAGTGAGTGTTTCTGGCAGCAGGATAGTGTATGTGGGATTGAGTCAAAATAAACTACAGTGTGTGTGTGTTCATGGTAATGAAGGAACATGTCACCCAGTGCAACAGTGTGGTTCACTGATGTGTTTTTGATAGTTTTTGGACAACAATAGGGCTCTACGGCACAGAGGAAGAAGATACATCAGGCTTTGGTTACACACACACACAATACTTGTTAGTAGATACATTAATTCTTGGTTTGGCTCTGCACATGGGATTTGTTGACTGTAATAAAAATATAAAATATCACCAGACTTTACATACATACTTTAATTATACACTATGTTGAGTATTCCTCCATTACATATCACATAAGCAAACAGGTTGATTAACTACTAAGAATTATATTTGTTGGGTAGAAAAATAACATTTAACTAAAACAGATGATTTCTTCAATATTTGCATTATGTTTTTACCATCATTACAACCATCTGTATGCTTAAACAACATTCACTTCAGGTTGCAATATGCAAAATCTAGTTGTAAAATCACTGTAAATCCCACGTTTTTGTTTAAATATAAAGAGGAGCCAGGAGGGTTTCACTATGCGTTTCAACTTGGGTGGGGATGAAGTATTTAGCTCAAAAGACTGATTTACTCTCCAATCACTGTTTCATCTCAAAGAACAGACCTCTTGAATGAAAAAATATACACATTTGTTCCACTACCCCCGTGGGGACAGTCATTGACATAATGCATTCCCTAGCCCCTTACCCTAACCTTAACCATCACAACTACATGCCTAACCTTAACCCTTACTATAACCCTTAACCTAATTGTAACCTGAACCCTAAAATCAAGTTTTAACCCTCAAAAGCAGTCTCTTCCTTTAGGTTATATTATTAGGAAACAATCCATAGCCTTTCATTGTTATGCAGATGATACCCAATTATATTTATCGATCAAGCCAGATGAAACTAACCAGTTAGTGTCATAGTTAGCCACATCCCTCCTCCACTCTAGTGTTGCTCTCCCCTCCCTGTGTTCCTTGTCAGTCCTCTGTTCATCTCTTGGTGTGTGTGTGTGTGTGTGTGTGCTGGCCTGGGCGGGGCGCTCTGGTTTTCCCTCCTGCTGCTGATCACTGGCACACCTGACATTCATTACCCAATCAAGCCCCACAGTATATCTACCCGGCTCTACCATGTAACAGTGCCAGATTGTTTCAGTGCACAATTGCAGTACTGTTGCTATGGCCTAAACGCTCAATTCAGTTAAGTTTTCTTGTTACTTGTTTTTGCTCCTGTGTGACTTGTCTGTCTCTGCTGCAGATTTACTTTCCTGCCGATGATCATAGCCATCGTGGTTCACCTGATCTCTGCAGTATCCTGTCCAGCTGCCTTGCCTGCTCTGCCTACCACGCCAACTGAGCCAACTCCAGAACACTTTCACCGCCTCTATCCTCAGAGCCTTGCCGATTCTAAATGAACAACACTGGAAGGTTTCCTCATTGGCTTTGCCACGGACTACAGCTGCCTCGTCCGCTCTGGAGGAGCATTCTACCCACCAGTGATCTTTGTCACATTTAGAATAAAGAATGTTGAACTAACTATCCAGTCCTCTCCCTCGCTGTGTTCTGCTTTTGGGTCTTTTTAGATCGTGTAACCTAACAGTTAGCTAAACTTCAAGCATGCCTTAAGGACATAAAAACCTGGATGACCTGCAATTTTCTGATGTTAAACTCTGACATAACAAAGTTGTTGTACTCTAGAACAACTTTGTAACTCGATATAGTTACTCTAGATGGCATTGCCCTGGCCTCCAGCACCACCGTAAGGAATCTTGGCGTTATCTTTGATCAGGATTGGTCCTTTAACTCCCACATGAAACAAACTTCAAGGACTGCCTTCTTTCACCTATGTAACATTGCAACAATTAGGCACATCCTGTGTCAAAGTGATGCCGAAAAACTAGTCCATGCATTTTTATTTAATTAATTTATTTTTTTACTTCTAGGCTGTATAATTGCAATTTTTATTAGGCTGCCTGAATATGTCCCTTAAGACTCTCCAGTAGATCCAGAATGCTGCGACATGTGTACCGTCAAGAACTAAGAAAAGAGATCATATTTCGCCAATATTTGCTTCTCTGCAGTGGCTTCCTGTAACATCCAGAATAGAACTTTAAAATCCTACAAAGCTCTTACTGGTCTGGCAACATCATATCTTAAAGAACTTAGAATGCAGGGTTACTTGTGGTTCCTAGAGTCTCCAAAAGTAGAATGGGAGCCAGAGCCTTCAGTTATCAAGCTCCTCTCCTGTGGAATCAGGTCCCAGTTTAGGTTCGGGAGGCAGACACCATCTCCACATTTAATAATAGGCTTAAGACTTTAAGGCTGTTAGGGCTGGCTTGGGTGAGTCCTGAACCATCCTATCCTATCTCCTTCTGTCATTTTCAGCAGGGAATTCTGCCTCCAGAGCGGCAGAGTCTGGATCTATGATTGCGGGCTTCCTACTGCTCCCATGTTCCTGCTCAGCAACTGCTACTACTTATTACTACTTATTACTATTATTTTATTGCTATTAATATTACCACTACCATTATATTATTTAAAAATTAGTATGTGGCATTGTGCTACTGTATTTTCTCTCTCTCTCTCTCTCTGTCTCTCGTGCGCATGCGTGAGTGTTTGCTGAGTGAGTGAGCCAGAGAGTGCGTGTGGTGAGCTCGAGCTTCGTTAAGCGTGAGTGATTTTTTTGTGTGGTTGCTGTCTAGAACAACCTTTCTGTCTTTTTCTATCAACTTTTTTTCTTTCTTTCTTTTCTGTTATTGATCTATTGTTGTCTGTGTGTTGATCCGGACCCGGATTCATGGGTTTTGAGTACACTCACGCGGCGTCATGCAGTGAAGGTGGCGTCTGCGGTGAGCGTGGAGGATTGTTGTATGGCAATAGGAGAGGTTGTGGGCCATGAATGTATTTTGTCAGCATCAAAAATGAATAATGCAACTGTAATTTTTCTAAACACTGTTGACAAAGCAAATGAGCTAGTTGAACAGGGGATTACTATTAATGGTTTATTTACGCCTGTTCTCCCTCTATCAATGCCATCTAAGAAGGTAACGCTGTCTAATGTTCCTCCGTTTATCAGTGATGAGTTATTAATTCGGTCTCTTTCCCGTCATGGTAAGGTGGTTTCTCCAATTAAAAAGATCCCGATTGGATGTGATTCCCCATTATTAAAACATGTTGTTTCGTTTAGACGCTTTGTCTATATGATTGTAAAAGATGACGCTGAACTGGATCTTACGTTAAAATTCCGTATAGATGATTTTGATTATGTTGTATTTGCAACAACTGGAAAAATGAAGTGTTTTGGTTGCGGAAAAGTGGGACATTTAGTCCGTGATTGCCTTGAGAAAAAAGAAACGCCTGTAACTGAGCAAAATTTGAATGCCGTTACTGATTTACCCGCGACAGATCAACCTCCGGTAGTCCGTGGGGAGCCAGACGCGATCGCGGTAGAAGAGGCTGCAGAGGATCGGACTGAGATTGAGCAGACTGCTGCCGGGCGTGCTGAACCAGAGCTGGTAGCGGCTGAGCTGCAAGGGGTCATTCAGCCCCAATCTGAAATAACCGAAACGGAGACATTTAATAAAATGACGGATGATGTTAGACCCGCGGGTTCTGGTGATGTATATGAGAATGATGGCATTTTCATGGATGCAGAACAGACAATGTTTAAAGTACCTTTAAAGCGAAAGAAGAGTGATAATACTGGTGATTCGAGACTTGCGAAGAAAACAGACTTAGCTGAATGTGAAGAAGAGCAGGGTGACTCAGAAAGCGACAGTGAATCAGATTCCAGCGTCTCTCTTTCACAGAGTGATTGTGTGAGTCGTAGTTATGATGTGGATAATATTAAATTATTTCTTAAGTCAACAAAGAATAGAAGAGGGGTACGAGTAAATGAATATTTTCCTGACAAACAATTTACTGAAAAGACAAGGGGTTTGATGGCTGAAGGCTTCTTTACTAATAAGGAAGTATATAGGTTAAAGAAGTTGGTGAGAAAACTCAATACTGAAATAAACAATGATGGTGGTGAAAAGAGTTAATTTGATTTTATTCAGTGGCTTGCTTGTACTGTACTTTCTCTTACCTCTTATGGGTGAAGTTAGCGTTGCTTCTGTGAATGTGAATGGAGCTAGAGATGTGAAAAAAAGAGTTATGCTATATGAATGTTTTAAGCAGAAAAAACTAGATGTTTTTCTTCATAAACTCAGTGATTTAAAGAATGCTGCAGATTGGTCAAGGGAATGGGACGGTATCTCTATTTTAAGTCACAATACTGCTGTTAGTGGAGGTGTTGCTGTCTTATTTTCGAAAAGTTTTAAGCCGTTCCTATGATGTTGAAGAGATTATAAAGGGCAGGCTTTTAAAGGTTAAAGCTCTTTTTGAAAATCATGTTTTAGTTTTTATTTGCATTTATGTTCCTACCTCAGGAGTTGAAAGAATGTTGTTTTTAAGTACCCTTAATTCAACTTTACAGAATTGTAATGAGGAGTATTTGTTTCTGGGGGGTGATTTTAATTGTACAGAGAAAAACCTTAATCGGAATCACATTGAACCCCATGAACCCTCCCGCAAAAGACTTATACAAGTTATTAAAACACACGAGTTGTGTGACATATGGAGACATTTTAATGGTAATTTAAGACAATATACTTGGTCTCATGTTCGTGACAATGCTCTATCTTTGGCTAGGTTGGATAGGTTTCATGGTTTTAAACATCATTGTGGTGTTTTTAGCAAGTGTTTTATTGTCCCTGTTAGTTTTTCTGATCACAGTATGGTGTGCTGTTCTGTTATTTTAAATTCAATTAAAACAGGTAGTGCTTACTGGCATTTTAATAGTACTCTGCTTAATGATAAAAATTTTAAGGAAACTTTTAAGTATTTTTGGGAAACTTTTAGAGCTACAAAGGACTCCTTCCAAAATTTAAGACAGTGGTGGGATTTTGGCAAGGTGCAAATTAAACAATTCTGTCAACAGTACACTCGAAACATCACAACACAGTTATCAAGATCAATGAAAACTTTGGAGACATCAATAGTTAAACTTCAAGAGTTAGCTGATTCAGCTGGGGGGAATAATGTTTTGGAGGATCTGTCTTTGAAAAAATCCCAGCTTAGTGATCTTTCAGGGGTAAAGGTGCAAGGAGCTCTGGTTCGGTCCTGGTTTCAGAATATTGACCAAATGGATGCTCCAACTAAATTTTTCTTTAATTTGGAAATAAAGAATGGTCAAAAACGTTTTATTCACGGGCTGTGTTCCGAATCCGGCACATTATTATATGATCCTATTGACATTAGACAGAGAGCAGTTTGTTTTTACGAAAAGCTGTACAGATGTGAATGTGTTGCAGAACCTGACATTGAGAATGTCTTTTTTGAAAGCTTGACACAGGTGTCTGAAGAAGCCAATGAGAAACTCAGTAAGGCTTTGAGCCTGGATGAGTTGTTCAGGGCATGGAGGCTGGGAAAGCTCCTGGCATTGACGGTCTCCCAGTAGACTTTTATAAGTCTTTCTGGACAGTGTTGGGGGAGGATTTGCTCATGGTGCTCGGTGAAAGCTTGGCTGAAGGTCGGCTGCCATTGAGCTGCCGCAGAGCTGTCCTTACACTCCTCCCGAAAAAAGGAGACCTGACTGATATTAAGAATTGGCGCCCTGTGTCGCTTCTCTGCACAGATTACAAACTGCTCTCTAAAACTCTGGCAAACAGACTAGCGGAAGTAATGGAGCAAGTTATTCATCCAGACCAGAGCTATTGCATACCTGGTAGGTCTATTTTCGATAACATTTCTTTAGTACGGGATATTTTGGATGTTTCCAAGCTGTTTAATTTAGATTGTGCCTTGATGTCTTTGGATCAAGAAAAAGCATTTGATCGAGTTGAACATAATTACCTGTGGGGCGGTGTAATCCCTCATTCGTCCAGGAGTGTTCTATCGTAGAACACTTATTAGTGGACTTTTTTTGGGATAAATTACACTGGATTAGTCAAAGCATCTTGTTCCTGCCTAAAGAAGAAGGTGGACAGGGGCTGATGAACTTGCAAAGTCGAACAGCAACTTTCCGTTTGCAGTTTATACAAAGACTTCTTTCGGGACCAAGTGACCATGGTCACTTGGCTGCATGTGCGATTTTACGGACTCTTGGAGGCTTACAGATGGATAAATCTTTGTTCTCTTTGGATCCCCTGAGACTGGATACTCTCAGATTGCCAGTCTTTTATCGCAATCTTTTTAAAGTATGGAGTCTTTTCAATCTTCAAAGGTCACCATGTTTGGAATCACTCTTCTGGTTGTTAAATGAACCCATAGTACATGGAGCCCGTTTGGATATTTCAACTGTTGACCGTATTGTTCCTGGTCTTAATAATTTGCTGTGTAACTCAAGGATCACCACTTTGGGTATTCTGTTGAATGTGGCTGTGTGGTGGTTTTGGTGTTATCACTTCCTGTTTTATTTTGTAGTAGTCTCCTTCCCTTGTGTGTCTTGTGTTTTTACTTCCTGTCTGTGTTTTCCCTCCAGTTTTGATTGTTGGTCCTCCCTTGATTGTTTGCACCTGTGTCTCGTTGTCTCACCTCCCCTTGGGTATTTAGTCTGGGTCTTTTCTTTGTTCTGTGTTGGATCATTGTTGTACATATGGTGTTGTTCCTTGCCGAGCCCTTGTCGGTGAGTTGTGTTGGATTCTTTGTTCTCCCGTGAACCTTGTTTGGATTTTTGGATTCTTGGATTTTGGATTTTTGGATTTTGGCTGCTCCTTTGTGAACTGTGTTTTCCACCTTGGACTCACTCCCCTGCTTTCACCTCTGCCTGTACATGCCTGCATTCCACCCCACAATAAACTCATCCGGCTACTTCACCCTGAGACTGCTTCCTTGTCATCTGCTTTTGGGTCCACATACCTCCATATAGCACCTCGCCTTACGACAGGCTGGTCCTGACTTCTCGAACACTGAACAAGTAGCTTCTCATCTGGGCGTTTTTTCAACCCGCACAATTGCTCATCTGATGGTAAAGTGGCAATCTGTTCTTACAAACGAGGAGAGACAATTATTGATTGACTACTGCACAGGACTAAAGGCTCCTAATGCTAAAGACCCTTTTCCAACCATTTGCTTGTCCCCCAAATTGGATGATTGTGTGGGGTTGTTTTTAAAATCTGGAAAATCTTTGAGTGTAGATTTCTTCTCAGTTACGGGGAAATTGTTGTACAAACTGTGTTTTGATTTTTAATAAGGCTTTGGACAACAAAGTAGATACACCATGGTGGTCTTATTTTAAACTGCTGAATGGAGAGTTTTGTATAAGCCACCGTTAACAAAGCGAGTAGGGGATATACAGTGGAGGGTTCTCCATGGAGCAATTGCTGTTAATGCTTTTATTTCTGTTTTAAATCCTGAGGTAAGCCCTGAATGTCATTTTTGTTTTAATAGAGAAACTGTTTTTCATGCTTTTATGGAGTGTCCAAGACTAAAGCCCTTATTGTTTTAAGTAATCTTTTTGACTGTTTTTAATGAAATATTTTCTCTGGAAACTTTTATTTTGGGTATCATATGTGCAGAAAAAACGTGTTATGTGTCAGTTACTGAATTTTATTTTGGGGCAAGCTAATTTAGCTATTTACTCAAGTAGAAAAAACAGGATTGAACAGAAGCCTGGACAAAATGTTACTGTCTTTTCTTCTCTTGTAAAGTCTAGAATGTAGATTGATTTTAATTTCTACAAGGCTATGGATGATCTTATGTCTTTTGAACTGAAATGGTGTAGTAAAGGAGCATTGTGCTCCTTGTTTGAAGAATTGTTTTTTGTTATGATTCACTAGGCAGACTCACATGCAGACTCAGACAGGAGAGAGATTACGAGGTAGGACTCATCTTTTGGAATAATGACTGTTTTAAAATAATTAGAAAGGGCTGAAATTAGAGTGAGGAACAATGAAAGTGACAAGTGTGGAATGGGTTAGGAGTAACAGGACTGGGAGGCAATGGGAAGAAATAAACTAGGATCAGACAGAAGAAGAAAAATTAATTGGGTGAGATGGCAAGACATAAATCTAAAGCATGCTGGATGAAAAGAAAATGTCATTCCTATGTCACCCTTTAACAGCAATATCTAGTCATGATTGCATGACTCCACTGTCCCATCAGACAGCATCAGTGGCTGATATACGCAGCAGTCACAGCCAGCTGGTCAATTTTGAATTTAATTTAAATCTGATTTGAAAATAAAGTTCTTTATCAATAATAAACAACCCAAAAACCAATGGTGGACAGTAATTAAGTTAATTTAAGTACTTTAGTATTACAATTTTATGCTACTTCTATTGGGATATATATAACAAATGGTCTATAGGTACAATATGTCTTAACAAATAATTATTTATGATTTATTGAAAGTTAAGGTAATGAACTGACACTCTGATCACTACAATAAAAAAACCTAATTGTTACAAACAACAAGGTGGACCCAAACACGGAACACAGACCCAGGAATGTAGTTGGTAAGAAAATGTTTATTGCTGGTTTTAAGGTGAATGAAAGTGGGGGTAGAGGTAGGAATTAAGTGATCCTAGGACACAAGGAAACACAATGAGCATAAGCAAAAAAAGCTTGAGAGAAGTACTACTCAAAATACAATTCTTAGTGGCCTTGACCATACACATACTACCATAGCTAAAACAACCATCTGGTGAAGAGCCAGGGTTGATATACTGCAGAGGTGATGAGCAGATCGATGGCAGGTGTGTAGGTTGATCAGGGAGCCATGAGTGCCACGCCCACACCACACACACACAGACACAAAGAGACAGACAAGGGAGCACAGAAGACACAGGGGAAATGGAAAACACAGGGAAACATAAGGGGAACATTGACACTAATGGTCAATGTTGATATGGGAGATAAAGGTGTGCCTGTACTAGCTCTTATTTGTATCCAAACACACACACAGCTGTCATACAGTCTGTATATGAGCCTGTTTTGTAAAAATAATCACTATTTCTCAATAACACTCTTTCTCTGTATTGTCAGTATGAACTAACCAGTAGCTACATGTTGGATGTTCAGTGAAACAGAACACAGGACATGGAGTGATGAGGACCATGTGCCACAGACACCATATGTGCCACCCGCGAGAATGTACGCATTTTGACCAACAACACAATGATAACCTGATTGGTTCACAGCAACACAGTTTAGTGTCAAATCAACAAATCAACAAATCTTATCAGATGATGTTATACTGACAAACACCAGTCCAGATGTAATGAACAGCAGAAATAACATGCTGGTTGATATCTAACATAGGTATAAGTGATTTCTTTGATTTAAACAGGCTATGTTTTAGACATGCAAGTGATCAGCTTGTGTGAGATCTGTGTATGGAGAAAACAGAACAGAACGTTGGCACACACTTCTGAGATGCATGCACTGTTGTGTTCACTGTTGCTGGGTGACATGAACACCCACATGAAGCAGGAGGTCTTCAGTGAGCGCTACACATACAGTATGTTCTGTCGGTTTGGGAACCACTGGACTAAACTAGCTGTATATAAAGTTGTTAAAAGTTGTTGGTAAAATGCTGCTAACACATTGATCTGATGCATCAGTGTGTTAGCAGTAATATAATAATGTCATATATAATAATATTTGAGTCACAGGGGACATTTCTCTGTACTTTTACTTTGCTGATAATGCTTCTGTTCGTTTACTTAAGTAGGATTTTAAATGCAGGACTTTTACTAGAAATTAAGTATGTTTACATTGTTGTATTGGTACTTTTACTTAAGTAATGGATCTTCCACCCCTGCCAAAAAGTAATTCAGTCAGTTTGATGACGTTAGAAATCCTATTTCTTAAAAGGTCTTCAAGTCCAGACCAGAGCCAGTGTCAAGATCAACAGTCTCTGTGACTGGAACAGAACGTGAGGGGCCCCCCTCACTTTAACAGAAAATGAGGGGTCAGAGTTTACCTTCATGCACTGAAGCAGACGATGCACAGATCCCTCAAACACAGACTAAGACCACATATCACAGCAACACTAATAGGAGACCAGCACACACACACACACACACACACACACACACACACACACACAGCCCAATGCTCTCATATACAAATTTACATACAGTGATGTTACAGGCTCGCCAGGTTCCCCCATCAGTCAACCTCCACGAGATCCCTCGCCGGAATACTAATTACACACACCTGCTCAACAAAATGAAACCACTGACAACCATTGTGAGACTTACTGCACCCAATCTCTTTCTGCCAGCTCATGTTCTCCTCGACTCTGGGTCAGCCGGCAACTTTATCTCAGGTGCCCTCTGCTCACGGTCCAGTTCCGGTATCCCCTCATCCCAGCGGCTCTGGAACATCTACGTGGTGCCACTGTTTTTACAAAGTTGGACCTCCGCAGCACCTACAACCTCATCCAATTACGTGAGGGGGATGAGTGGAAGACAGCCTTTATCACAGGACATTACGAGTATCTCGTCATGCCTTACGGTCTTGTCAACGCCCCCTCCATATACCAAGACTTCATCCATGAGGTGCTCCGGGAGTTCCTCCACAGGCTCGTCCTGGTCTACATAGACGACATCTTGATTTACTCCCGGAGCATAGCAGAACATCGCCACCACATTGTGGAGGTCCTGAAATGCCTGAGGAAGTTCCAGCTCTTTCTAAAAGCAGAGAAATGCTCTTTCCACCAAACCTCAGTGCAGTTTCTTGGCTATACCATCAGCCACAGTGGCATCTGGATGGATGAGGGGAAGGTCAACGCCATCAGAACCTGGCCCACTCCATCAACCATAAAGGAACTCCAGAGATTCTTCGGGTTTGCTAACTTTTACCATAGATTCATCCAGTACTACAGTTCCATTGTCTACCCACTTACCAGTTTACTCTGCAAGAAAGCCAAGTCACTGTCCTGCTCTGCAGCTGCAAATTAGGCCTTCAGCACTTTAAAAGATGCCTTCACTAACGCACCACTCCTAGTCCACCCCGACCCGGACAAACCCTTCGTCGTAGAAGTTGACGCCTCCACTACAGGAGTAGGAGCGGTGCTTTCACAGCAGCAGGGGAATCCACCCATGTGCCTTCTTCTCTAAGAAACTCAGCCCGGCGGAGAGGAATTATGATATCGGTAACAGAAAACTCCTAGCCATCAAACTGCCCCTAGAGGAGTGGAGGCATTGGCTGGAGGGTGCCAAGCACCCATTCCTGGTACTCACTGATGACAAAAATCTAGAATGTCTACGAGACGCCAAGAGGTTGAACCCACGTCAGGCCAGATGGGCACTATTCTTCACCCGCTTCAGTTTCAAGATTTCCTATCGTCCAAGAATGGCAAAGCAGATGCCCTATCCCGACTACACACTACCGAGGAGACCACAGAGGAACCAGAATCCATCATTCCCCAAAAAATCATTGTTAATCCCTTTCAATGGGTGGACCACTCTGTGCCCTCCGCCACTGCTTCCTCCGATCCTCCACTGGGCTGTACCCCGGGTCTGCAATATGTACGCAGAGCACAGTGCAACCCGCTCATCCACTCCGCACACTCTTCTCTGGGCACTGGCCACACAGGGGCCAATGAAACCCTCTCACTGCTGAGAGAGCGCTTCTGGTGGCCAAACATGGCAAGGGAGGTGAGAAGGTACGTCCAGGGATGTCAGGATTGCGCCATCTCTAAAAGCCCTCGCCATCTTCCATCTGGCAAGCAACCTCCTCTGCCCGTTCCCAATAGGCCCTGGTCACACCTGGGAATGGATTTCATAACCGATTTACCAGCATCCAACAACAACACATGCATACTCATAGTGGTGGACAGGTTCTTGCAGACTACTACCCCTCAAAGGCCTACCCTCTGCTATGGAAACTGCCAAACTGCTATTTAACCATGTGTTTCGTTACTATGGCATCCCAGAAGATATCGTATCAGACCGTGCACCACAATTCAGAGTTTGTAGAGCCTTCTTCTCCCTCCCAGGTGTGACCGTAAGCCTATCATCTGGATACCATCCGCAGTCTAATGGGTAGACGGAAAGGAAGATCCAAGAGATCGGCAGGTTCCTGCGTACCTTCTGCCATGGCCGCCAGAACTCTTGGAACCAGTTCCTGGGTTCGGCTGAATACACCTCAAACTCCCTCTGACAGCCCATCACCAGACTCACTCCCTTCCAGTGCGTACTCGGTTACCAACCCCCTCTTTTCCCATGATCAGGAGAACTGTCAGAAGTACCGACTGTGGACTACTGGTTCCGAGAGAGTGAGAAGGTCTGGGACACTGCTCATCACCAGTTAGAGCGAGCACTCCGCAGGCGCAGAATGACAGCCGACATACGACGATCTACGGCCCCGGCCTATCAGCCTGGCCAGAAAGTCTGGCTGTCAACCAGGGACATCAGGATGCATCTGCCCTGCCGGAAGCTCAGTCCCAGATTCATTGGTCCCTTCACCATCGTAAAACAGATCAAGTCACATCAGATCCCAGTCACATACCAACTGCAACTACCACCTCAGTACAGAATTCATCCAACCTCACCACCCTTCTGTCTCTGTCTCCACAGAACCTGATGCAGCAACTGAACCCCCCCTTCCTCTCATCCTGGAGGACAAAGCCACATATCGAGTCAACGGGTCAACCGGCGCCGTGGTGGGCATTTGGAGTACCCGGTGGACTGGGAGGACTACGGTCCAGAGGAGTGTTTTTGGGTACCCAGGCATGACATTCTCTATCCCTATCTGCTCGACGACTTCCACACCACCCACCCAGACCGTCCGGCCCCCCGGGGAAGAGGAAGACCACCGCGGTGTCGGGGTCCTCAGCCCTCGGGAGCTGGCTGTGGAGGGGGGGGTACTGTTACAGACTTGCCAGTTCCCCCATGAATCAACCTCCACGAGATCCCTCGCCGGAATACTAATTACACACACCTGCTCCACATCAGCATCTAATCAGTACTGGATAAAGGATCACCACTCACCCCAGTCAGTTGTCCAGTCTCATGACAGAAAGGACTCCTCTCGACAACCCTCGACTTATTCACTCTACATCGTGCTTCATCCTCTTCGTGCTTCCACTCCAGCGTGTTCTCCATTCCTGTTCGTGCCAGCGAGTTACCTCTCCAGTGTGTGTCTCCCTACCCGCTCTCCACCATCCATGACAGATCCGTTAGATTAAGGACAGTATCTGGGCTCCATCTTCATCGTCTGTACTTCCATTACCTGTCATCTGTGTCTGCTCTGCTGTTGTTGCAATAAATCTCCATCTTGTCTCATATCGGTGTCTCCCAACTCTCTGTCCGTAACAAATGAACAATTATAGGCCTATATCAAACCTCCCGTTTTTAAATAAAATCAATGAAAAAGCAGTTTTTCAACAGCTGAACACCATGAGACACATTTGAGACAAAGGTCACTGACTCTATAAACTAATGTTATTTCCATTAGGGAGAGAAAAGACAGTTTTATTGGATAGGTGGAAAGAGGGGATGGTGGGGTGGTCTGATGTTGTTATTGATCACGTCTTCCAGTCAGATTTTCAAGCACACCACAGCACTGAGACTGCTCTTGTTAAAGTCTTCAGTGACTTCCACTTAAACACAGACAGTGGCAGAATTTCAGCCTTGGTATTATTGGATCTCAGTGCTGTATTCGACATGGTCGACCACAACATATTACTAGACCGACTGGAAAACTGGATGGGACTTCCTGGCACAGTATTAAACTGGTTTGAATCCTACTTAAAAGACAGCGACTACTTTGTGTCTATAGGTAATTACACATCTGAGCGGACAACAGTTTCATGTGGAGTTCCCCAAGGCTACATTCTGGGGCCTCTTCTGTTTAACATCTACATGCTCCCACTGGTTCAGATTACGGAAAACAACAAAATATCTTAACATAATTACGGAGACGACACACACATTTACATAACAATGTCACCAGGGGACTATGGTCCAATAAAAGCACTGAGTAAATGCACTGAACAATTCAACGATTGGATGTGCCAGAATTTTCTTCAATTAAACAAAGATAAAACTGAAGTCATTGTTTTTGGAGCCAAGGCGGAACAATTAAAAGTCAGCACTCAGCACCCCTCTAGCCATATCGCCAGAGGGGTTTCGCCTTTGCCGTTGGCCTCCAGCCTGACTTCCAGCCCGACCTCCACAGAGGTTCCGTCTTTGCCGTTGGCCTCCAGTCTGACCTCCAGAGGGGTTCCACCTTCGTTGCCGACTTCCAGAAAGTTTCTGTCTTCCCTGCTGGCCTCCAGTCTGACATCCAGAGGTTCTGCCTTTGTCGCTGGCCTCCCGAGGGGCTCTGTCTTCATCGCCAGCCTCCAAAGGGGTTCAGTCTTCGCCGCTGGCCTCCAGCCCGGCCTCCAAAGGGTTCCGCCTTCATCGCCGGGATCCAGCCTGACCTCCAGAGCGGTTCCGTCTATGTCGTCAGCCTCCTGGTCGTCGTCTTGAGTGGCTCCATCTACATCATCAGCATGCAGGCTATTGTCCGGACCTGCTCTGTCCTTTGGTCCTGTCTCCTGGTCGCCTTCCCGACCTGCTCAGACATCCCAGTCCTGCTCTGGTCATCTGTCTTGACCCCAGGTCGTCTGCTCCACGCCTGTCCACCCGCTTGAGGTCTTCTGCTCAGCCCCTGTCCAGCCTCCAGGCTATCTGCCTGAGGTCTCCCGTTCTGCCCAGCACTCCGTTCTACAGATCCCTGGTCACTTGCCCCTGAATTTATTTTGTTGGTGTGTTTCCCTTGTCTTGTTGCCAGTTTGTCTTTGTACCTTCGTACCTTTGTATTTTCTGCCTGCCCTGTTGGATTTGTTTGCCTTTTGGACTGCTTACCTAGTTTGACCTGCGCCTGCCTGATAAATCATATGCCTTTAATAATAAATCCTTTTGAACTTCTCCAGGTCTGCCTTCTAGTTTGCATTTGGGTTCTAATCCCTGTGTTACTGGGTACTGCTTGACACATTACAACACTAACAAGTATTGTGTGTATCAAAGTCTGATATCTCTTATTCCTCTGTGCCACAACCTGGCTCTGGGGCCATGACAAATATGGGAGACACACCATTTTAACAGTTTAACAAAAGTAATTTATTTAACAAAGCGAAAATGCTTAACTGAACATGAACAAGACACCAAGGGAAGAGCATGAGTAACAGGACCTCCTTTTAATAAGCTGGGAACACCGTGCCCATGTGTCACCAGGAGGCTCTAAATAACATCCTGCCCAACAATGAAATGCAATACATAGAAATACAAAGACACTTCTGAATAACAACAGCAGGGGTCATCACAATTGTTGTCCAAAAACTATTAAAAACACATCAATGAGCCAGGCTAGGCCAGCTAGGCTGCTTGTCCTAGACAGCTGTGCAAATGCAAATACCACCTAGAATTATTATTCTTATTTATTTTTAAATAGTGTAGTAAATGTAGTGCTAATATTAATAAATTAATTATAAAAGGAATGACAGCTATAGAAAAAATTATGTCAGTATTAGTAAAAGAGCCAATAACAACAACTGTAGTAGCAGTTGTCCAGCAGGAACATGGGGGCAGCAGGTGGCCCACAACCACAGATCCAGCCTCTAAGGCTACGGAGGCAGAAATACCTGCTGAAAGCGACAAAAGGAGAGAGGAGAGAAATGAGAAAGCACAAAACTACAGGAGAGCGATGTCGAGTTAGTAACATGCAGTAATGGGATAAAAATGCATCCAGATGGAGAGGGAGAGAAAGTGAGAGGAAAGAGGCGCACCATGGGAAGTCTTCCGGCAGTCTAGGCCTATAGCAGCATAACTAAGGGATGGTTCAGGACTCACCCAAGCCAGCCCTAACTATAATCTTTATCAAAGAGGAAAGTCTTAAGCCTAATCTTAAATGTGGAGATGGTGTATGCCTCCCGAACCCAAACTGGGATCTGATTCCACAGGAGAGGAGCTTGATAGCTGAAGGCTCTGGCTCCCATTCTACTTTGGGAGACTCTAGGAACCACAGGTTACCCTGCATTCTGGGAGTGCAGTGTTCTAGTCGGATAATAAGGTATTATGAGATATTTAAGATATGATGTTGCCAGACCATTAAAAGCTTTGTAGGTGAGGAGAAGGATTTTAAATTCTATTCTGGATTTTACAGGGAGCCAGTGCAGAGAAGCTAATATTGGAGAAATATGATCTCTTTTCCTAGTTCTTGTCAGTACACGTGCCGCAGTATTCTGGATCAACTGGAGAGTCTTAAGGGACTTATTTAGGCAGCCTAATAAGAATTGCAGTAGTCCAACCTAGAAGTAACAAATGCATGCACTAATTTTTTTGCATCATTTTGAGACAGGATGTGTGTCCTTGAAGTTTGTTTCATGTGGGAGTTAAAGGATAAATCCTGATCAAAGATAACTCAGAGGTTCCTTATGGTGGTGCTGGAGGCAAAGACAATACCATCTAGAGTAACTATATCTTTAGAAAATGTGTCTCAGAGGTGTTTGGGACCAAGTACAGTAACTTCAGTTTTGTCAGATTTGAACATCAGAAAATTGCAGGTCATCCAGATTTTTATGTTCTTAAGGCATGCTTGAAGTTTAGCTAACTGGTTATCGATCAAGCCAGATGAAACTATATATAATTGGATATCATACGCATAACAATGAAAGTTTATGGAGTGTTGCCTAATAATATTGCCTAAAGGAAGCTTATATAAGGTGAATAGAATCGGTCCAAGCACAGAACCTTGTGGTAGTCCGTGACTAATTTTGGCGTGCACGGAGGACTCACCGTTAACATGTACAAACTGAGATCAATCTGATAGATAAGATTTAAACCAGCTTAGTTTGGCCCCTTTAATGCCAATTGAATGTTCCAGTCTCTGTAATAGGATGTGATGGTCAATGGTGTCGAATGCAGCACTAAGATCTAACAAGACAAGTACAGAGACAAGCCCATTGTCTGATGCAATTAAAAGGTCATTTGTAATTTTCACCAGTGCTGTCTCTGTGCTATGATGCACTCTAAATCCTGACTGAAAATCCTCAAATAAACTATTGTTATTTAGAAAGTCACACAATTGATTGGTGACTGCTTTCTCAAGGTTCGTGAGAGAAAGGGAAGGTTAGATATAGGTCTATAGTTGACTAAAACCCCTGGATCAAGAGTGGGCTTTTTAAGAAGCGGTTTAATTACAGCTACTTTAAAGGATTGTGGTACATAGCCTGTTAATAAAAATAGATTGATCATACCCAGTAAAGAAGTGCTGGTAAAACGTCTTTAAGCAGTCTAGTTGTAATGAGGTGTAAGAGACAGGTTGATGGCTTTGATGAAGAAATCATTGAAGTTAGTTGAAGAAGGTCGATAGGAGAAAAGCAGTCTACATATAGAGTGGTGTGAAAAAGTGTTTGCCCCATTCCTGATTTCTTATTTTTTTGCACGTTTGTCACACTTAAATGTTTCAGATCATCAAACAAATTTAAATATTAGTCAAAGATAACACAAGTAAACACAAAATGCAGTTTTTAAATGAAGGTTGTTATTATTAAATAGGAAAACAAAATCCAAACCTACATGGCCCTGTGTGAAAATGTGATTGCCCCTACCTGTTAAAACATAACTTAACTGTGGTTTATCACACCTGAGTTCAATTTCTCTAGCCACACCCAGGCCTGATTACTGCCACACCTGTTCTCAATAAAGACATCACTTAAATAGGACCTGTCTGAAAAAGTGAAGTAGACCAAAAGATCTTCAAAAGCTAGACATCATGCAGAGATCCAAAGAAATTCAGGAACAAATGAGAAAGAAAGTAATTGAGATCTCTCAGTCTGGAAAAGGTTATAAAGCCATTTCTAAAGCTTTGGGACTCCTAGGAGTGGCCAGAGTTCCAAGACGAAAACCACTGCTGAGTAAAAAGAACATTATGGCTTGTCTCATTTTTGCCAGAAAACATCTTGATGATCCCCAAGACTTTTGGGAAAATACTCGGTGGACTGACAAGACAAAAGCTGAACATTTTGGAAGGTGTGTGTCCCGTTACATCTGGCGTAAAAGTAACACTGCATTTCAGAAAAATAACATGATCATACCAACAGTAACATCTGGTGGTGGTAGTGTGATGGTCTGGGGCTGTTTTGCTGCTTCAGGTTATAGAAGACTTGCTCTGATAAATGGAACCGTGAATTCTGCTGTCTACCAAAAACTCCTGAACTCCTGTTCATGACCTCAAGCTGAAGCGAACTTGGGTTCTGCAGCAGGACAATAATCCAAAACACACCAGCAAGTCCACCTCTGAATGGCTGAAGAAGAACAAAATGAAGACTTTGGAGTGGCCTAGTCAAAGTCCTGACCTGAATCCTATTGAGATGCTGTGGCATGACCTTAAAAAGGCAGTTCATGCTCCTCCAATGCCTCCAATGTGGCTGAATTCTAACAATTCTGCAAAGATGAGTGGGCCAAATTTCCTCCACAGCACTGTAAAAGACTCATCGCAAGTTATCGCAAACGTTTAAATGCAGTTGTTGCTGCTATGGGTGGCCCAACCAGTTATTAGGTTTAGGGGGCAATCACTATTTCACTAGGGAACAGCTGATCACGCTGAAGCCAAGTGGCATCGCGCCCAGGACAACCGATGTCCCCACTGAGATCTGGAGGAGGACACACCGAGGATTAATAGGTGAAACAAAGCGGCGAGTGAAGAGAGAGGGGTCCGGGCAAAAGAGACTTAAGAACAAGAGATTTAAGCCGTGTCTGCCTTCTGTCATCATGGACAGTAACCCCCAAACCAAATTTGCAAATTAAAGCAATTAGAGCATGGAGCTAACCTTCTTTGTTTTATTATCTTCTTTTTTAGAGGGGCGATAGATTCAAGTTTTGTTCGCAGTGAGCCTGCAGCACTATCAACAATATGGTCAATTTGGGAGTGGCTGAAATTAGCCTAGGAGTTGTCTGTTATATTGAGAAATAGCATTGAATTAAATGCAGATGGGATTGCTTCTTTACATTTTGCTACAGCACAATCAGATAAACATCTAGAGTAGGAGTTTTTGCCTAATGGCGTGTAGTCCAGTAATAGCAGTTCAAAAGTTATTAAATAATGGTCTGATAAAGAAGGATTCTGTGGAAAGACCATTAAATGTTCAATTTCAATGCCATATACCAGAACAAGGTCGAGGGTGTAGTTATAACAGTGAGTGGGTTTATGTACACTCTGACAAAAGTCAATCGAATCTAATAATAAGATAAATGCAGTACTAAGGATCATTTTCAACATCCACATGAATATTTAAATCACCCACAATAATTATTTTATTTTTTTAAGAACTAAACTTGATTAAAAACTCTGAGAATTCAAATAAAAACTCAGAATAAGGACCACGGTACACTATAACAAATATAACAGGTTGGGTGTGAAAGACTAAGAACAAGGCTTTCGATTGAGTTATAATTTAGTTTAGGTTTAGGGTTGATTAATAGGCTTGAGTCAAAGATGGCTGCAACTCCACCTCCTCGGCCAGTGCCTCGAGCAATGTGAGTATTAATATGTCTGGGCGGAGTGGATTCATTTAGGCTAACATATTCCTCATGACCCAGCCAGGTTTCAGTAAGACAAAATAAGTCAATATGATACTCGGATATTAAATCATTCACTAGTACTATTTTAGATGACAGAAATTGGAAATGTGAAATGGTTGGTGGTAAACCATGGGCTTCTGCTTAGGGCTATGCTTCCTTCGGACAGTCACCCATCCTCCCTGGTTTCCCTGGTTTGGGACAGCTAACAGGAGCTACCTCTCGTTGGTCTGCACTGGCTACTGGGGGCTGGCTAACTATAGCAGCTAATGATTGAGTTCTGTCGAGGTATGAAAACCTCTCTCCGAGTTGGTTGATGAGAAGGGATCCACACGAGACCTACAATTGTCTTTTAACTAGTATTTATATCCTCACAATTATTACAAACAATCTAACAATACAGACAAATACAGACAAATACAGATATATCTGGAGACACAGCACAGAGACCTCTCCAGGCGATCTCCCCGCTATGTCTGAAGCAGCAATACAAAAGTAGTTGGTTATATGTCCTGAGCTCCTCCTGGTACAATGCTATGTAAATGCCTAAGTTCACACTTCCCATTCCTCTTGATCTTCACCGGCCGCTGCATTCCATTCTCAGGTGTGATCAGAGCGGCTGGTCAGTGAGGATATGCGATTCCCCTATGCACTGATCAAACAACCCATATCAACAGGGTGCCGGCTCCGGCCTGCCAACACATGTGCATACATTTCTTCCCACTCTTTATCAACCCAAATCACCTCTGTATGTCACCATGGGATTATCATATATCACAGTACCTTCCCCCACTTTCTCTTATCTAACTGTTAATTAGTTGCAGTCTATGGTGCAGAACAGCTGCTGACCTGAGATGTTACATGAGTTAGACTTGTACAGAGACAGACATCTTACATACAGGGTGTACGTAGCACAAGCTATCAATCCTAATAACACAGCCCAAGTTTTCATATTGACAGTTCCCATGGTGCAGAACCGTGTTTCCAATTCACTAAGCCTCATCTCCAATGCTACAAAAAAGCTACATTTATTACATGTACCATTATCACTAAAGGAGGCAGAGGAATAGCTAAACATTTGACACACCAGAGTGTGTCAGTCTCTCACACAGAATCAGAGAGAGTGCAGGCAAATCTACAGGGTCATCAGGTGGGCACCCTTTTAGTAACTGGTGTTTGGTGGAGATGGGCCGACAACACCGAGAAGGCTCAACAGAACTACCCACACAAGCAACACAGCTCTTCAAAGCAAGTTATATTCACTTTGGTCTACAACATCACCAGCTACAATCAAATAAACTTAGCCAACATACAACCCGCTGCTGTATAACAGGTAAAAAGAATGATAGTTTTGCATAGGGTGCGCTATGTGACAGAATCACAAAGTGCTGATGTCACAAATGGGGCGAGTCAATAAAACAGTTATAAATCAAATGTCCATTCTTTTCCATACTTTTTGTCATAGTTTTTGTTTTGTAGGTACTTTTTATTCAGTTTTAGTCTTGTTGTGAAAAAAGGATTGTCAAAGATATATATAAATATATAAATTTTTTTTTGTTGTTGTTCATGAAAATTAACACTGACTGAATTCAAAGACAAACAGTGGCATCCTCCACCCCCTCCCCTCCTGAGCCCCAGCAGCTCCACTCCACTCTTGTTCTACATTACAGTATGGGCGCCTAGTTCACCAAAGCTGAAGTCAATGTAATGAGAGAATGGAAAAACTGACTTGTCTCTTTCTCTCTCATTCTTTCTTTCATTTGAACTGCAATGAATTTAACATGTTGAAGATCATGAAATCCAATCGAACATGAAAAGCCTGCCCACAACAGCCATATTTTCCAGGTTTGTTAATTCAGTTGAGTAACTTTCCCAAAGCGTTTGAAATGCGGCCATGTGCGATAAGTGCAGTTGCACTTCCTTCTGCAATCTGATGACCGTGGCTGCTCCGCCACGCTTCTGCAATTTCCATTTCCAGTCAAAGTCGGCCTACTTTCCCACCAATAATGAAAAGAAAACTTCCAGTCTGGATTGGTGAGGCACTTTCCCACACTGAGATGATTGTAACCATTCATTCTCAGTTATAGTTAATCAAGACACGCAACACGTGAGTTTGTCAAGTGTGTATGGTGCTCTAGATGTTGGCTCAGTTTGTCATCACTAATATGTTCCATTTCAATGCTCTGTCTTTTTCTATTTGAGGAAGAGCCTGCTGCTGTCTGACCAATATGGAGTTTTGAAGGCTGATATTCATATTCCAGGACTGATGCCAAAACTTGGTGTTTTTTTATAGATAGCAATAGCTTTGAATTTGACATTTTGACTATATAATGTTAGTTCACAAATGCAATGTTGTGCTGGAAATAGGAGTAAATTCTTTTCACAAGGTCAACTTACTTTTCTTTTGGAGCTTTCAGCCACATTTTGTGGCCTTCACTGGCAGATAGTGTTTGCTCAGTTGTCATGAAGATGATAAGATGATTTGTTATCATGTAACCTAAGTGTGGAACTTCTATCACGGGATAACTGGTGGTCGTGCTATATGGGGGGAGATGGTAACTCCTTTCTTGGTTCTGGTGATGGTCTCTGGTGTGAGATGTGAATGTCCTCGTTGGTATTTTTCTAGTTGTCCACTGGCTTCTGGTCCATGACCGTTGACCTCTTTCCAATCAATGCTCTGACTGGTTTCTGTTTCTTTTGTAAATGTTCAAACGTTCAAAATTCCACTTACAGCAAACCAGTTCATCAGTCAACCCAGTAGCCTCCTCAACCATATCCTGGCTTCTCACTGACTGCCTCTATTAGGGGGGAATCATAGCTAAAATGTCATAAGTCAGTCTCAACCTCAAATCTAAACCAGCGCAGACTTTTAAAGATGGCTCTTCTCAATGTAAGATCCCTTTCTAACAAAACGTTTATTTGAAATGATTTTATCTCTTCTACTGATTTAGACTTTGTTTTTAACTCAATCCTGGTTACGTCCTGGTGATCACAGTCAGCTGGCTGAATTGTGGCCTCCTGATTATGACTGTTTTAGTCACCCTAGAGTTTGTGGTTGAGGTGGGAGCCTTGTTACTGTCCATAGGAAGCATTTAAAGTGTAACCTCATAGCTTGCAATGATTTTTCCTCCTTGCTCATGTTTAAACTTGGCGGCCCCCTCCCGGTCATATTTGCTATTATTTATCGCCCCCCTAAACCAGCTGGCTCCTTCTTGTTGGAATTCCCTGAGTTTTTATCCAGTCTTGTTTTAAATTATGATAGAATTGTTCTTTGTGGTGATTTTAATATTCATGTTGATGACTCCTCTAATGATTTTTTAAATCACTTAACTTTTAACAACATGTGTCTGGCCAAACTCATTCCCGTGGCCACACCTTAGACCTAGTCTTTAGTCTGGGCCTGAAAACCCCATCTGTGGAAATCAGGGACATGTTTGTAGCTGACCACCCATGCACTGTTTTTAACTGTGAATTAGAAGCTGCTACTACTGTCTTATCCTCCTCTAAGTACGCATGTGTCATTAATGAGCATAGTGCCTCAAAATTCTGTACACTGTTCAATTCTCCTGGCAGTGTGTTTCCCGATTCCTCCAAATCCAACAATTTGGTTGATTCTTTTAACTATCTGTGTTCTTCAACCTTAGATCTCATAGCTGCTCTGAAAAATAGACCAAACTCAAAGACTAGAAAACAGCCATGGTTAGATGACAGTATTCGAAGCTGTAAAAGGAAATGTAGAAGAGCAGAACGCAGATGGAAGAAATCAGGTCTCCAGGTCCATTTTGTGGCCATCAAAGAGTTATTACTCCTTTTTAATAGGATGGTGAAGGATGCAAGCACATGTCATTTCTCTGCACTTATTTCGGCCCATCAGCACAACCCCAGATTCCTATTTAAGACTGTGGATCAGTTAGCTAACCCAGCCTCTCCTTGTGCCTCTGCTGATTGTGATGCTGATTGTGAAAAGTTTCTTTTGCACTTTGCTGGAAAGGTGGAGTTAATATGATCTGATATCACCCCCAATCCTGCCTTTTTAGATGTGGATCACCCGCTCAGGGATTCTTTGAGCAATTTTTCTGCTGTTACGCAGCCTGAACTCACAGATATCATGTCGCTTATGAGAGTGTCTTCCAGCCCTCTGGACAAAATCCCAACTAGGTTTTTATTGGAATTTATCGATTGTATTGCGCCACTTTAACAAATTATTTTTAACAGCTCGCTGTCTACTGGCTGTGTCCCTGTTTACTTCAAAACTGCTTGTGTCCAGCCAGTCCTAAAAAAACCTGGGCTTGACCCCACCCTCCTGGATAACTATCGCCCAATCTCCAAATTGCCTTTTATTTCCAAGATTCTCAAAAAACTTGTATCCAAGAAGCTTCTTGCTGCTGTGGAAAACAATAATACCTTTGAAAAGTTCCAATCTGGCTTTCGTCAACACCACAGCACTGAGACAGCCCTTCTCAAAGTCACTAATGACCTTTTAATGAATGCAGACGCAGGCATGTGTTCAATTCTTGTGCTGCTGGACTTAAGAGCTGCCTTTGACACAATTGATCATGGCATTCTTTTAGATAGACTGAGGCACTGGGTGGGCATATCTGGCATTGCACTAGACTGGTTCTCATCTGATCTGTCCAATAAGAAATTCTGTGTCAGCATTAATAACTTCATGTCATCCTTTTCCTATATCAAGTACGGTGTGCCTCAAGGTTCAATTCTGGGACCAATACTGTTCTCTTTATACATGCTTCCTTTGGGCGATGTGATCCGCAGACATGGGATTTCTTTTTATTGTTATGCGGATGACACAAAGTTGTACCTCCCTGTCAAGCCCATTGACCTTAGTACGCTGAGTTCTCTGCAGGAGAACTGTCTGCCTGTATACTGTCTGCCTGTCTGACAAAAAGAACTGGATGTCGATACATTTTCTTAAGCTCAACTCAAATAAAACTGAAATCCTTGTTATTGGGCCCCAACACATCGCTAAACAAATACTGCCGTCTACTGGTAACCTGTCAAAACATATCAAGCCTGTTGCAAGAAATCTTGGTGTCCTGTTTGATAGCAATTTATGTTTTGAGCAACATATCACTAAGCTTGTCCAATCATGTTTTTATCACCTCAGAAACATTGCAAAGATCCGATCTATTTTAAATCGTAGTGATGCAGGAACTGTTATACTTGCTTTTATCTCCTTACGCCTTGATTATTGTAACAGCCTGTTCACTTGTCTTAATCAAAAAACTGACACAACTGCACACTGTACAGAACTCAGCTGCTAGGCTGTTAACCAGGACCAAGAAGTACGACCACATAACACCTGTTCTAGCCTCTTTACATTGGCTCCCTGTTTGTTTTAGGATTGACATTAAGATCTTATTGATTACTTTTAAGGCTCTTCATGGCCTGGCTCCAGACTATATTTTAGACCTTGTAATCCCATATGAACCTTCACGTAGTTTGAGATCTTTGGGCAGGGGTCTCCTGTCTGTTCCTGAGTCCAGGTTGAAAACTAAGGGGGATAAAGCTTTCGCTATCATGGAGTGTCTTCGTTTTAGTCTCTTCTCAAAACACATTTTTATCTGAAAGCATATCCTGATTTTACCTGAACTGGCTGTTTATTTTATTGTTTATTTTATTGCTTTTGTGTATATTATGTGTTTTATTTCTTTTGGTATTGTATTTCTCTTGTTGTGAAGCACTTTGTACTTTATTTTGATAAGTGCTCTATAAGTAAAGTTTTATTATTATTTATTATTACCATTATATCGAGCAACATTACCTATTAACATCATGAATCACATGGCCCTCAGTTTCAGAAACAACCACTGAGAGTGGAGCAGGCAGGTGAGACAGGTACTGAGGACGGGAGACAAGGTGAGCTTATGAAGTGGCGACTAAAAGTTATTACAATCATTTGATATTGAGGTGTTGTGGACCTCACGGTAAAGACAGTTCAACTTTGGAGCAATATTTAGCCCCTTTCTAAGTAAGTAAGCATGACATGTTTGGTCTCAACGGATTCATTACTATCTCAAAACTCATATTTTACCACTGGCTAGCCTAAAAACTGCCTTCAAAAGACAGTAAAGTAAGCCAAGTAAACCAAGAACTGAGGAGGAGAATTATTCCAATTTTAAGATCAATGAGGCAGTCTTATTAAAATATGATGGTTCTCTTGTTCAATTTTAGATGGTTAGATTATGTTAGAAATAGACCTACCAGTAGACTGCAGTTTAATGTTTGGCCTATTCAAACAAGAAAATTTAATTTAAAGATCAGCATACCTTGTTTTGTTCAATGTGTTACTGTTACTGGTGCATTCTGGTCAGATTGAATTATTTTCTTTGTAAAAACAACATTTGATCTTTGAAAAAATGAATAAAACAATCTTCTCTTAAGCATGATACTCCAAGCAAACCTCATTTAACCACAGTGAAAGTATCACACAGTAACTGTAGTCTACAGTATGTTGAGAAAAGAGGGTTGAAATGTGAGATTTCAAACTGTACAGACTAAAGCACATATGAACAGTTCATTAGTGACTACCCTAATAACCACTACATATTCATGTGTACAGTTCTTGGCTCAATTATTTGTAAAAATATTTCAAAAGTTGTGTGAGAGACATGGATCACGAGAGGAAGGGGGCCCACAGAAACTGCTTATGTGTAGGGTCCAGCATGTTGTGCTACGCCCCTGCTCCCCTCATAAAACCTCTCCTGGTGTGAATGCAACTCTGAGTTGACTGGACAGAAGAGAGCTGCAGGGCATGATGTCTGTGTGATTTTGTGCTCAGCTCCTTTCAGAAACGATTAATGTAAAATCCTATATTACACAGAAAAATTATTAGGTTACCCTCAGGGGGAGCTGTGGGTGTGTGTCAGAACTTAAAAGTTGTGTGTTTTATTTAAATGCATGATGTGATGTGACACATGATAGTGTGCCAGGAGGTGCTGAGGTGAGGGTGTGGCAGTGGAAGAAGAGGATGAGAAAGAAAGGGCAGGAACAGTTAAAAAGGAGAACAAGAAGGACAAAGAAATGCAGAGATAAAAAGAAAGGAGGCAATAAAGTGAAAAGAGGAAGGAGAGGTGGAGGAAGGAAAAAGAGGCAGTGTAGGAAAAAACGGATGTGGAAAGGAAGGTGTATGATAGAGAGAAGAGCAGAGGGGTGATGTTGCATGAGGAATAAGGGGCACTGAGTCCAACTTTTCATAGACCTCTGTAGGAATCTTGTGTAATTTGCAACAGGACACGTGTATTTAAAGAAGATGGTGATTTGGGAGGGTGGGTTCTGAATGAAAGGAGATATGTAGGCCTCATGCTGGGACTTGATCCTGGTTATATCTGATGCTGAAGTGAGATCACATGAGCTGGTCTGCATCTGTTTGACGCAGCTAAACCGACTTAAGACTGCAGAATATCCACAATAAAATCAAACCCTTTTCATACTCAGATTCATGCGTATTGATCATGGCTTAGCATTGATGATCACAGTCAAAGCTTTGTAGATCCAAATAATTTTGTACAGTTATGAGTACATAAATAAACATCTCAGAAACAAAGATACAATCAGAGCATCTCACACAGCCCACTATCAATTAGGCTGTTTACATGCACATCAATAACAAATCAATCAATTCAACTATGGCAGTAATATATGAGGGTACTTTTGTCTGTATTATGCAATCAAACAGAATAGGTTTGAGAGCAAAACTTTCCACACTGCAATCAAACATTTTTTTATTGCAAGTAAAATTCATTTGTGATTAAAAATGTATTAATGCAAATCCAAAAGTTTTGCTTGCTGTTAGCTGACTCTTGTGGGCAGGACCTATGCTGAAAAATGTAAAGCACATCCCTATTGGCCAGCCTCGATTGCAGTGACAGCTTGGCAACATCTACTGTTAGTAAACAGGAGATGGAGCGGGAGCAGAGAGAAGACAGAAAATCAGTGCACAGGTATGTTTACACATAACTTCCGTCTTAGTGATATAGCAAGAATGTTATGTTTGAACTGATGCACGTTCATTGCTTTTGCTTAACGATCTGTGATATTGTAATGGATTAAAAAAATACATATTATTTTGTCAGCCTTTAGCTGCTAGCTTAGCTCAATAAGCTAGTTACTACCGTTACGTGCACAGGCTGCTTATTAGCCTGCATGGCGTTGTGCATGTAGCTATTAGTTAACAGGACTATTTAGGTTCAACAATCTAACGTTAGTTAATTCTATATTTGTGATGTGCTGTATTATTTTATCAGCCTGTAGCCAGCTTGACGTTAGTTATGTTAATCACTTTCTCATCTTAGGTGTCACGCTAGCTGAGCTGTCTGGGCTTCCATCTACTTGTTTTTACGCGCATTTTTAATTTTAATAACAGCAGCAGACCTGTGTACTGATCTGTGTGGAGCAATGAGGAGACTGTAACCTTCCTCACACTGATACATGAAACAGAAGTGTCACATTTCCATTTTGTTTTCTACATTGTTTTTTCACTGTTTGAGGTTTGATTGACGCTTACTCAATTACATCATCTCGCTTTCTAAGTATGGGAATATGAAGAGAGATTTGGGTATTATTGAATGATTACTTGTTGTCCAGAACTTTCCTGCAGTATTGTACAGCTTGTGCATGACCGGAATCAATTGTTAATAACATTTATGCTTTACTCTGTATGATCACATCACAACGTTATGCACCTTAATATAAGCACATTAGGATTATAAAAATGACAGATGAAATTTCTTGTAGTCAAATCCAGTTTTATGTCTTTACTGTAGATTGTTTTCCATGCTGGCACAGAACTTATTCAGTTGAATGGATCATCATGTGCATCAGACAAAGTTCTATACATCCATCTTGTGGCCATCTTGTTTCAGAGTGCCCATTACAGCATGATGCAGGTGAAGGCGGTAATGCCAACTATGGCCTGCACAAGCACTCTACAAACATGGCATCGGCCACGGACACAGGTAACTTTGTACAACATTGTGTAAAACCCTGAAAATCACGATGATATATTAAAGCAAGACATTACTACTATCATGGCTGCTTGTTTGTATCATTCTCAGGGGATCTGTGCAGAGCCTGTTCAGGACTTGGTGGTGAAGAAACCAAAGCCATCTGCCAGAAGCATATGTAAACCAATGCTCTATCAAGCATACACAGGTGATGGTTATTATTATTGTACTGTCATACTGTTGGCTGTGTATTCATGATAATATTGTTGTATGTTACCAATTTGAACTTGCAAGAGAAGTGCGGAAGGATGATGAATTTAATACCTGTACTTTTAACATTTCTGGGTTTGTATGCTTACGTTGTTTCAGGATCCCTCCCTGACCCATCAGTGTTGTCCCTTGGGGAAGAATTAAAAAGCCTCAGACCCCAACTGCTAATATCCTCAATGCTGCATGGCTTGTCTGAACTTTTACTGGTTGATTCCAGGTTTGCACCTGTGCCAGGAGGTTCACCTTTGGCCATGTCAAACACCCAGTTACCCCAGCCTTCCCCAAACTGTGGATGGTGCCAAATTTTCCATACATGCTGATGCCCCATACCTTGGTGCCAATCCAGATATTTATGACCCTAATGTAGCTCCTAGTTTTGGGCTTGTAGAATTTAAATGCCCAGACATCTGTAACATTTCTGAGGCAGAGCATATCAAATGTGCGAAAGGCCAGGCAAAACTGAAAAGAAATCATCAATCAAAAGAAACTGACAGGTTCAAGGTCAATTGGCAATAACTGGATTGCTCTGGTGTGATTTCATTACTAACACTGAAGAGGACATAAGATTTGAAGTTGTCTGGAGGGATGATGAAATCATGATAGATGAAAGAAAAGGTGGACCTTTACTTTATTGTTATGGATGTGTATCTCCAGACGGCTAAATGGTAACTGTAACACCAGTAACTCTTTGTCTCCTATACTTGTCAGAAATCTCACCTGTTTCTAGGAGCCTATATGTGTAAATGTTTATAAATGTAATACATTCCAAGAGACGTGTTTTGGGGTTTTAAGTATTTTAGTAAATGGTCATTAGAACTAGTCTTGTTCAACAATGTAGAAACAAATATTAAAAGTATTATTTTAGCTCACATGAGTGAAGTGCTATATATACACAATTTTATAGTTACTGCATTATTGTATTTGTGTTACTGCAGAACTACATAAAAGACAGTTGTAAACAAATGGGTAAAATGCACTAACTAAATCCTCTTGGCCTAATGAGCATTAAGCTCACTGTATTTACATTAACTTACAATTTTACCTAAATAATACCTACATTTTTATTTCATTATAGAATATTCTGTTTTTATCACTAGCAAATACGTGTAAGAATATTTTAATGTTGTAGTTCTTTAATGTGGATGTTTTAGATACTTTGTATACAACTGGGTAGATTAGTAGCCCAGTAATGAATCATATCATATCAGCATATCATTTTGAGAAACGTAACTGAAAGTGTCAAATAAATTTAGTAGAATAGAAAGTACAATATTTGCCTATGAAATTTAATGGGGGTAGTATAAAATAGCATTTAATGGAAATACTCAAGTACAAGAATGTCAAAATTGTACTTCAGTACCTGAGTAAATGTACTTAGTTACATTCCACCACTGTCTAAAGGATCATTCATTAATGGCTACAACATTTAACAGTAACACATTCATACTCTATACAACAGGTATGTGGCCTTTCAAATCAAGTGGTCCCTGAAAGTTGGTCATCAAGCAGCAGTTGGTCCACAGCTAGCTGACTGTCCCGGACAAAGAGTGTTGTCCCAGATATGATACACTTTCACTTTTCTGATTGCTCTTTTTAATACGAATTCGAAGCCGAGCTATAGCTTGTGTTTTCAGATCATCGTCTTTGCTGAACTGTGCTGTGGTTTCAAAGGTGGGTAGGAACAGCTTTGCCCCACGGTCAGCCAGCGTCTTCTCAATGGTGAATCCTTTGTCTGCCATACAGCCATCTCGCGGCTCCAGTGAGTCAAGCATTCCACATCGTTCAGTGGGCACTCAGTCATCCTGAGAATGATACAAACATGCAGCCATGGTAGCAGTAATGTCTTGCTTTAATATATGGTTATTTTCAGGGTTTTACACAATGTTGAACAAAGTTACCAGTGGCCGATGCCATGTTTGTAGAGTACTTGTGCAGGCCATAGTTCGTGGTACTGCCTTCACCTGCATCATGTTGTAATGGGCACTCTGAAACAAGATGGCCACATGCCACGATTTATAGAACTTGTGCCTGATGCACATGATGATCCATTCAACTGAATAAACTCTGTGCCAGCTTGGAAAACAATCTACAGTAAAGACATAAAACTGGATTTGACTACAAGAAATTTCATCTGTCATTAGAATACACAAAAATGTGCTTATATTAAGGTGCATAACATTGTGATGTGATCATACAGAGTAAAGCATAAATGTTATTAACAATTGATTCCGGTCATGCACAAGCTGTACAATACTGCAGGAAAGTTCTGGACAACAAGTAATCGTTCAATAATCCCCAAATCTCTCTTTATATACTCATACTTAGAAAGCGAGATGACGTAATTGAGTGAGCGTCAATCAAACCTCAAACAGTGAAAAAACAATGTAGAAAACACAATGGAAATGTGACACTTATGTTAAAATCGAATATGCGCATAAAAACAGGTGGATGGAAGCCCTGACATCTAGTGTGACACCTAAGACGAGAAAGACATAACTAACGTTAAGCTGGCTACAGGCTGATAAAATAATACAATATAGAATTAACTAACATTAGATCGTTGAACCTAAATAGTTCTGTTAACTAGTAGCTAAATGCACATCTCCATGCAGGCTCATAGCCAGCCTTGACCAGAGCAATTAACTTCAGTTCAGTTTTATTTATATAGTGCCATTTGGCAACAGTGGCAAGAAAAAACTTCCTTTCAGAGGCAGAAAGCAGAACCAGACTCGATGGTGGGCGGCCATCTGCCGCTGCCGTGAAGAGAGAGAGAGAGAGAGAGGGAGAGAGGGAGAGAGGTAGAGGGATAGGTTTAGAGAGAGGAGAGAGAGAGAGGGAGAGGGATAGGTTTAGAGAGAGGAGAGAGAGAGAGGGAGAGGGATAGGTTTAGACAGAGGAGAGAGAGAGAGAGAGGTCTTAAAGGAGGGGGGGTGGGTAATAATGTATAATAATAATAATAGTAATAATAGTAATAATGTAATTGTAGTGGTTATATTAAAATTAAAAAAATAATAATAATAGCAATGACAGCTATAGGAATAATAATAACAGTATTAGTAACAGAGCCAATAACTGTAGTAGCAGTTGTCCAGCAGGAACATGGGGGCAGCAAGTGACCCACAACCACAGATCCAGTCTCAGCAGCTCCGGAGGCAGAAATACCTGCTGAACGCAACAGAAGGAGAGAGGAGAGAAATGAGGAAGCAAAGAACTATGAGAGAGAGATGATGTTGAGTTAGTAATGTGCAGTAATAGGATAAAAATGCATCCAGATGGAGAGGGAGAGGAGGCGAGAGGAAAGAGTTGCAGTCTAGGCCTATAGCAGCATAACTAAGGGATGGTTCAGGGTTCACCCAAGCAAGCCCTAACTATAAGCTTTATCAAAGAGGAAAGTCTTAAGCATACTCTTAAATGTGGAGATGGTGTCTGCCTCCCGAACCCAGACTGGGATCTGATTCCACAGGAGAGGAGCTTGATAACTGAAGGCTTAGTCTCCCAATCTACTTTTGGAGACTCAAGGAACCACAAGTAACCCTGTATTCTGGGAGTGCAGTGTTCTAGTCAGGTAATAAGGTATTATGACATCTTTAAGATATGATGGTGCCTGACCGTTAAGAGCTTTGTAGGTGAGGAGAAGGATTTAAAATTCTATTCTGGTTTTTACAGGGAGCGAGTGCAGAGAAGCTAATATTCGAGAAATATGATCTCTTTTCATAATTCTTACTCTAGTACACAGCAATCTGAATCAACTGGAGAGTCTTAAGGGACTTATTTGGGCAGCATGATAATAAGGAATTGCAATAGTCCAACCTCGAAGTAACAAATGCATGGACTAGTTTTTCAGCATTATTTTAAGGCAGGATCTGCCAGATATTTGCAATGTTGCGTAGGTGAAGAAGGCAGTCATTGAAGTTTGTTTCATGTGGGAGTTAAAGGATAAATCCTGATCAAAGTTAACTGCGAGGTTCCTTACGGTGGTGCTGGAGGCCAGGGCAATGCCATCTAGAGTAACTATATCTTTAGATAATGTGTCTCGGAGGTGTTTGGGGCCAAGTACAATAACTTCAGTTTTGTCAGAGTTTAACATCGGAAAGTTGCAGGTCATCCAGGTCTTTATATGCCCTTAAGGCATGCTTGGAGTTTAGCTAACTGGTTAGTTTCATTTGGCTTGATCAATAGATATAATTGGGTATCATCCACATAACAATGAAAGTTTATGGAGTTTGTCCTAATAATATTGCCTAAAGGAAGCATATATAAGGTGAATAAAATTGGTCCAAGCACAGAACCTTGTGGAACTCTGTGACTAACTTTGGCGTGCACAGAGGACTCACCATTAACTCGCACAAACTGAGATCGATCTGATTCATAGGATTTAAACCAGCTTAGTGTGGTTCCTGTAATGCCAATTACATGTTCCAGTCTCTGTAATAGGATGTGATTGTCAATGGTGTTTAACGCAGCACTAAGATCTAACAAGACAAGTACAGAGACAAGCCCATTGTCTGATGCAATTTAAAAAGTCATTTGTAATTTTCACCAGTGCTGTCTCTGTGCTATGATGCACTATAAATCCTGACTGAAAATCCTCAAATAAACTATTGTTATTTAGAAAGTCACAAAATTGATTGGTGACTGCTTTCTCAAGGATCTTTTTAAGAAGCAGTTTAATTACAGCTACTTTAAAGGATTGTGGTAGATAGCCTGTTAATAAAGACAGATTGATCATGTCCAGTAACGAAGTGCTAACTAAGGGTAAAACGTCTTTAAGCAGCCTAGTTAGAATGGGATCAAAGAGAAAGGTTGATGGCTTAGATGAATTAATCGTCAAAGTTAGTGGAAGAAGATTGATAAGAGCAAAGCAGTCAAAATAAATATCAGGTTTTACAGTTGTTTCCAAGGTTCCTGTGTGTGAAGAAAAATCGGTACCGGTTGATGGCAGGACGTGATGAATTTTTTCTCTAATAGCTAAAATTTTATCATTAACGAAGCTCATGAAGTCGTTACTACTGAGGGCTATATGAATACATGGTTCAACAGAGCTATGACTCTCTGTCAGCCTGGCTACAGTGCTGAAAAGAAACCTGGGGTTGTTTTTATTTTCCTCTATTAATGATGAGTAGTAGGCTGCTCTGGCATTACGGAGGGCTTTCCTATATGTTTTAAGACTATCATGCCAGACTAAACGAGATTCTTCCAGGTTGTTGGAACGCCATTTCATTTCAAAATTTCGCGATGTTTGCTTTAATTTGCAGGTTTGGGGGTGGAAGAGTGTACATGTGCCAACATTCATGCTGCCTGTTGCCGTTTCTCCATCTCATTGTCTTACTTTTTCCAACTTTTAGCTTTCCTTCGTCTTTAAAACTTAAGTAACTTTTGTGTAAGTGTAATTTATACTACGCTCTTCACGAAAACGAGAGTAGAGAGTGTTTTGGGGTTTTTTTCGCCGTGAAACTTCTTCTCTTGCTACTCGCTCAGGGCACCACTGCAGAACAGCTGTTTGGCCGCATTGTTTACACTAGGGAACAGCTGATCACGCTGAAGCCAAGCGGCATCGCGCCCAGGACTACCGATGTCCCCACTGAGATCTGGAGGAGGACACACCGAGGATTAATAGGTGAAACAAAGCGGCGAGTGAAGAGAGAGGGGTCCGGGCAAAAGAGACTTAAGAACAAGAGATTTAAGCCGTGTCTGCCTTCTGTCATCATGGACAACGTGAGATCACTGGTGAATAAAATGGGTCAGATGGAGTTCCGTGAGTGTAGTTTGATGTGCTTCTCATAGACATGGCTACACCAGGATATCCCGGATCATAACGTTTGCATTGACAGCTTTCAGACTGTTCGGGGCGACCGGCATCACACTGGGAGCGGAAAGGCAGCAGATGGTGTAACCCTGGTCATGTTACTATCAAACAGAGTATCTGTAGCCCGGACATTGAACTGTTAGTAGTGGGACTCATTATCTGCCACGTGTATTCTCACAGGCCATTGTTGTGGCTGTTTACAGCACACCCAGGATGTGAGTTGGCCTACTAGAGAGGAGAGGAAACTGGACCTGCTGTATGCTAACGTTAAGGACACATCAGCTCATCCACCCTTCCCCCCTGGGTAGGTCAGACCACAACCTGCTGACGTGAATAGTCTTACTGTATTTACGTTTATCCTTAGCCAGCAGTTTAAAATAGGATTCAACATCACAAGCTCTGGCCCCAGGAATACGTTTGAGAATGGGCCCTGGGGTCGCTAGCTTCACGTGGGCTTCTGCTTAGGGCTATGCTTCCTTCGGACAGTCACCCAGTCTCCCTGGATTTTTGCTAGACGGCTAACAGGAGCTACCTCTGGTCGGTCCGCACCAGCTACTGGGGGCTGGCTAACTACAGCAGCTAATGATTGAGTTCTTATGGTGCAGAACTGCGTTTCCAATTAACTAAGTCTCGTCTCCCATGCTACAAATAAACTACATTTATTACATGTACCATTATCACTAAAGGAGGCAGAGGAATAGCTAAACATTTGACACACCGAGCAAGAGAGAGCAGGAGCATGAGATGGAGAGAGAAGCCATTGCTAGCTGCTAAACTAAAGAACGGTAGCTAGCAAAACTGAATAGCGTGTAAACTGTGGGATTAGCGAGAAAGTCGTTAAAAGAAGGAGAGAGCTATGAGTGCTTGAGCAGAACTAGTGGACCTTTAAATGTATAGCCGATAGTCACTATTATGAAGAATTGAACAAAATTATCTGGGATGAGCTAGAGCAGCAAAAATATGCTACTAGTAAAACACAAACACAGATGAAACCGAAAATGAGACAATACGCTTACCGCAGCACATCACGTCAGACGTGTCTCGGTGCAGTGTAGAAAGCAGAAACCAGATTGAAATCTTTAAAAAATGTGATTTCATAAAAGAAATCAGTTGAGTGGAGACATTTTTTTTCTAAAATCATGTATTAAAATGGCAGCTTAGAGATCTAAAATTACTTAAAACTGAGGAATCCAGAGAGGGCCTTTTTAAGAGTGGGTAAACTGTTGCTGTTGTAGTTTTGGTATTGTCACTTCCTGGTTTATTTTGTAGTATTCTCTTTCCCTTGTGTGTCTTGTGTTTTTACTTCCTGTCTGTGTTTTTCCCTCCCTTCATGGTCCGACTAGTAGGTGTTGACAAGATCTGAGGATTGTAATAGATGTGATAAATTTAATGCACCTTCTCCTTAAAAAATATTTTTTATTAAGGATCTAATGGTCGTTCTTAACGGATGTACTATGTTAGTATGTGTAGACTATATAAGATGTATCATGTTAGTTGCTGTTGTTAGTTGTTATAATAAAGGTTGAATGTTATCTAGATTGCGCTGGATCACTGGATGCTAAAGCCATATGTTTTTTTTGTCTGCCTGGTTTTTGCCATCTTGGCAAAGCTAATTCCGCGACTTAAAACGAATGTGGGCAAGGGGGCGTAAAGTGGGGGGGCCAATGGCCCCTTCCCTACTTCCAACCCCCCTCCTTCAGCCGTCCTTGCTCAGACCACATCCATCTTCAAACTCGGCTTTCATTTTGATCTCAACTACACACCTGTAAAGTTTCGTGACTGTATCTTGCACAGTTGTGACGCTGTCACATTGACAAAATCTGTCCACAGACAGGCAGACATACAAACACCTGGCAAAGTACTCAAAACCGCTTCTGTGGTAGTTCCTGCTACAGTAGGTGTCTCCAGGACCACATTTTGCCATGATGACACACACACACACAGGCCTGTCACGATAATTATTTTATCAACTTATCGAGGTCAGCAAAAATGATAGACGTTATGTCCATGTATCATACGATATTGCCCGTTGTGTTTACATGCGTGTTTGTTTACATAAGAATGTCACCAACGTTTTAGCCAACATGATGCCCGAATAAACAGCAGGGTTTTCCCTACATTATAAGACTTGGGCACAACGCCTGAGCGTTTTTTTTTTTCACGCCTGAGCCGAATATAACTAAAAACTATGCTGAGTCTGAGACACATTTTGCTGTAATTACTGGTCGCGCTGCTTCTGTCCTCTCGTCGTCTGCTCTCTGTGTCTGAGTTTCACCAGGGGCGGGGCAGCTCAGGCAGCTCAAAAGTTCATTGCTCTTTGAAAGGGTATACTTGCATTATTACGCTATTATATTATCATTATATCAGTTATTGTGACAGGCCTACACACACACACAAACACAAACACACACACACACACACACAGAGAGAGACTCACAGGCTGGTAAAACCTGTTGTAGCACTATTTCCATCTGGAGACTGCTGCAAGTGACACCATTTTATCTGACTTCACACAGCCCCCTCTCGAGACACTAAAGGCTTTATACTACTTTTTTTCACATATGCAGTAGTCAAGTCAAGTCAGTTTTATTTATATAGCCCAATATCACAAATTTGGGCTTTACAATCTGTACAGCATACGACACTCTCTGTCCTTAGACCCTTGATTCCAATAAGGAAAAACTCCCCCCCAAAAACACCATTAACAAGTCAAAGACCTGAAAGAGGACAGACTACACAAACACACAAATTTCATAATTCACTGATTTTGGTGAAACTGGATGATAATGATGATACTTTATTATCAGATCGAGTCTGAAATGTTTTTCAGCAGCTCCATTTGCAACATCACAGAGATCATATTTTATGGAGAAAATATTTTCTGGTTTTCCCTCTGATATCCTCTGGCTGCTCTGCCTCATCTCAGTATGTTCAGTACAAGCAGTGAAGATTTTGTTCAGAACCACTGGCTTGCTTGAAAACTCTTGTTGCTTTCAAATTTCCTTAGTTTTGACAAAAGCCTTTCTGGTGAATTTTTCATGCATTCATTGTTTTCATCGGTAGTGGAGGAAGCCAAAGGGGTCCAATCACTGGCACCTTTAGGCTCCATTAATTTCTACACAATGTGCCCTGTGTGTACAGAATCAAGGCCTTATATATCCCAAACATATACAGAGATTACATCACCACAGTGACACAGAACAACCCTGTTCCACTGCACACTCAGGCACGCACTCCTTCATTCAGAGGGGAGAGCAGGGGCTTGGTGGGGGTGGGTGGGGGGGGTGTCTCACATGGGGTCTCCACTGAAATGGCCAGGAGGTCTAAGGACCTCCGACCCATGCTCCCCCCCCAAACCTGGACTGAATGCTGCAGTAGCCAAGAAATTCCACACAGAGGAGGTCTGTTCATTGAAGTTACATCAACAGAGAGAGGACTACTGTTTCGCCAGTGTGTACGCAAATACACACACACAGCCCAGGCTGTAAGCAAATGCACCACCTCGCATGCAATTTTGTAATTAGATTACATATTATACTGTTTGTACAAGAATGATCTTTATCTTTTTTATTAATTTATTTATTATTTTTCCACTGCTCTCTGATGGTTTTGTTGACAAGTGACAATGACGACAAGTGACAATGACGACAAGTGACAATGACGACAAGTGACGATGGCACTAGCCTCTGTACTTGTGTTTATTTGTGTAGGTATGTATATATTGTACGTATATATTGTATGGATTTGTGGAGAGTGAGAAAGGAGTTGCTCCTATAAAAGGGAGGCATTTTGGATTTCTTAATAGGGCACTACAGTCCAAGTCCTAATCTACAATAAACTGGACAGTGACTACAGATCCAAACCACACAGTTTCTGGCAGAATAAAAAGAACATGAATGGTGCACAAAACAAAAACAATATAATAACTCTAATACATCAAGACAAAACCATTGAAAATAACCAAGAAAAAGCAACTCTATCGAACAACCTGGAAAAGAAGGCAATCAAAGACTTAACCACCCCAAAGCACTCAGCGGACACAAACATGGATCACCTGAAATCATCCTCAAGGTTTTCCAGAAATATATCAGATCAATCTTTGAATATGCAGCACCAGTCTGGACCACAGCCTCACAACAACAATTCAACAGACTACAAATTATCCAAAACAAGGCAATAAAAATGGAATACAGCGTACATCACACAGTACATCGGCACCCATTACATCCACAGTATGTCCAGACTCAAAACCATTCAAAAGAGAAACATCATCCTCACAGAGAAATACATACAGAGAGCAATTCACAACCCAGCAACTCTGACCTAGCTAATCCATGAAGCACAATTGCCCACCGGAACACCCCTCTCCATAATCCTCCAAAACAATCCACTGTAACTATCAAAATCCCACCACTAACAGTACCCCCATGATTACATTTAACTTCAACCTATTTCATTTCATTCCATTCCATACACCTCATACATCTAATGCATCGTTTTGATATCCATTGTTCTGTTTTTCCTTGTATTTATATCTTGCTTTACTTTACCATATGCACCCTGACTACCACGTCTAGTAGTGTGATAATGTACTTAAAAATGAAAAGCGGCAATTCATGAGTTCAAGCCCTTTTTCGCGCAACAGAAGGAAGCAGCTCGAATTACCAAAACTAAAGCTGCAGCAATGAGTGGGTTTCAGGCTTCACAAAGCTCAGCAAAGTCACTTCAGCTACTTTAATTCTGCTTAGAGAATGCTGTTACAGCAGCTCACTATCACATCAGTGCACACAGGAATAGAAGTACTAAGCAAAAAATATAATACACTATAATACAGGTCAGATAAATTAAGTACCAAGTGGGTATAAGTATAAAATTAAAATAAGTGTAAAGTACAAAGTGGGTTTACCGGTTGATGATAATAATACAATGTTATAATACAAGTAATAAGTAACAGTGCATGAACTGTCAAGTTAAGTGTAGATTATAATGAGACAGTGGATATTACACAGTAGTAATAGAAGTATGAATAAATATCAATAAAAAGGGAATTTTAAACTGAAAAGACTATATTGCACAGCAGTATTAACACAGAATATTGCACAATTATGTCAAGTATTGCAGTTATGTTAATGATCAATGACCAGTTGACTTAGGGTGATATAGACTGACACTTAGAGGGAGGAGTTAAAGAGTTTGATGGCCACAGGTAGGAATGACTTCCTGTGGCGCTCTGTGGTGCTTAATAGTCTGATATGTGTTATTCCACGCACATTTTTTGCATTTGTAGCATCCCCTAGTGGTCGATTTGAATTAAACTTTCAGAGTATGTTTCAGGTACTTATGTGGACATATCCTGTAAGTTTTGTGATGATTGGCCCAGCGGTTGTTGACTTTGGTCTATTTATGCCATACCACACCCCTTTTAACACTAGAATGGCTAAAACAGTCATCTTGAATTTATATGTGCAATAACTTTGTTGAACAAAAAAACGGCCATGTATGTTAAAGAGTGTGGCTCTGTTAAAGAGGCCAAATTGAAGTGTACGTGTGAACTGTGTAGGATGAACGGTGCCAGGTTAGAAAAAGGATAGTTAGATGCATGCAAGACCCATGTGATTGTGTGAAACATTACTAACATCACAATAAACAACAACAAAACTCCATGAACCAAATCAATACATACAGTGCATCTGAAAAGTATTCCCAGTGCTTAAATTTTTCCACATTCTGTTATGTTACAGCCTTATTCCAAAATTGATTAAATTCATTTTTTTCCTCAAAATTCTGCCAACAATACCCCATAATGACAACTTGAAAGAAGTTTGTTTGAAATCTTTGCAAATTTATTAAAAATAAAAAACTAAAAAAATCACATGTACATAAGTATTCACAGCCTTTGCTCAATACTTTGTTGAAGCACCTTTGGCACCTATTACAGCCTCAAATCTTTTTGAGTATGATGCTACAAGCTTGGTACACTTATTTTTAGGCAGTTTCTCCCATTCTTCTTTGCAGGACCTCTCAAGCTCCATCAGGTTGGATGGGGAGCGTCGGTGCTCAGCCATATTCAGATCTCTCCAGAGATGTTCAATCGGGTTCAAGTCTGGGCTCTGGCTGGGCCACTCAAGGACATTCCCAGAGTTGTCCCGTAGCCACTCCTTTGTTATCTTGGCTGTGTATCCTGTTGGAAGATGAACCCTCGCGTCAGTCTGAGGTCCAGAGCGCTCTGGAGCAGGTTTTCATCAAGGATGTCTTTGTGCATTAATCTTTCCCTCGATCCCAACTAGTCTCCCAGTTTCTGCCGCTGAAAAGCATCCCTACAACATGATGCTACCACCACCATGCTTCACTGTATTGTGGTATTGGCCAGGTGATGAGCGGTGCCTGGTTTCCTCCAGATATGACGCTTGCCATTCAGTCCAAAGAGTTCAATCTTTGTTTCATCAGACCAGAGAATTTTGTTTCTCTGCCTAATTGTTTTATGGTTCTATAGCCTAAACTTCATTCTTGGCTTTTTTACTTTATTTTAGATCAGCTCGTTTTCAGCTTTTTCAGTTATTTTCTGTTATAAATGTTAAAACAAAATTTTTCATAATCTAATAGATCCTTTTAAATGTTATTTTCTTGTTCTGAGTTATGTTGAATGAATACAGAGAAATACTGGTGTGAACAGAGCTTCTGCAATAATTACGGTTTACTATATACGATGATATGAATATTGAAAAGTGTACAATTAAACTTTTTTAAATGTACTTTGTGGTGTTATTTGGTTTTTCAAAAGATATCCTAACACAATAAATGAATTAATTAGATTAATGCCATGTTAATTAGATTAATCATTAGAGATTACAGAGTTTGGAATCTAGCGGTCAAAATGACCGCTTACAGCAATTCTAGTAATTTTGGAATTCTGGAACTTCTAGTGTTAAAGTTCATTGGCCAATATCTTGAAAACTAATTAAGCTAGTATATAAGTTATATAAAGCTTGTATAAACAAGCTTTATACAACTTTTGATAAACTTCATCCAATGATGATCCACCGAAAATTTGGTAGCAATCAGATCTATGGTTTAGGAGAAGATGTCAAAAATGTGTTTTTCAAAAAATTCTAAATAGCGGAAAATCTAGTTAGGCGGACTTCAGAGGTCCAAGAGGCTTCTTTTGTAGACATTGAGCTGGACATTGAGCTGGACTTGTGCGAGAAATTTCAAGTCATTCTGACTTACAGGGTGAGTCAGTCAACGGAACAGAGGTTGCCAAATCTCGCGAGCGTATGGTTGAGACAGAGACAGGTCTCAAACAAAGTTAATTTTCTCCTGATTTGTCTGTCTGAAAAATGCCATTTTACTGTCAGAATGTTGGGAATATATGTGGCTTGTGAAAAATGGGTCCAGTATTTACTTTGGTGACTATTGGGCCAAGTTTCGTGTTTCTAGCTCATTCCAGCTAACAGGAATTTGAGCTGAAGCAGCAGACAACAAACAATAATAATAATAAACCGGCATAAACATAAAAGGGTTTCAGCCCCTTCGGGGCTTGAACCCCTAATAAGACAGCACAAACAGGTATTAACGGGGTCCAAGCCTCCGGCAAAGATACTCTATAACAAAGATAACGCATTACAGGCAATGCCAATGGTATGAAATGGTATACACTTCCTGTCTCCTAAGTGGGTGTGGTCGACTCTCCCCAGTTAAATAATAATAAATATAATAGGATTATTAAGAAAAGAAAGTTTTATTTCAGTTTTAACTTTTAATTCATGGTTTCACATAAAAATCCCTTATATTAGATTAAAAAATTTTATCCGGTTGGAAAGCGTCATCGGCAGCACTGCAGTTAAACCAAGCCGACGGTTATAGAACAGAGGTTGCCAAATCTCGCGAGTGTATGGTTGAGACAGAGACAGGTCTCAAACAAAGTTAATTTTCTCCTTATTTCTCTGTCTGAAAAATGCCATTTTACTGTCAGAATGTTGGGAATATATGTGGCTTGTGAAAAATGGGTCCAGTATTTACTTTGGTGACTATGGGGTTATATTCTGTGTTTACGTTGACTTCTCCCATTGGATTGAATAGATTCAGGATTCAGTGGTGAAACCCATGTGACACAGATACAGGAAATGGCTCTCAAGTGAGCCATCTCAGTTCTAAACCGTCTCTGTCTCCAGTGCTAGTCGCCACATGCAGCCCACGGAAGCAGTGCAAGTCAGCCTTGCAGTCCCACGAGCATGATGCACGTCATGGACACCCATTGATAATTTAACTGCTGTAGTAATCATTGATCTGAAGCAGGGAATTACACAGCAGGTCAAAAGGAGGAAGAGCACAATAACTAGGAGCAAGGGTGCCAGCATTTTTATCAACACATTCTTCCATCCTCCCATAGTCAGCCATGACCGCATGTCCCATCCACCCACACTCTAGGAGTCTAGGCTTTTCTCTACCCTACCTCTACCAGTGCCATCAAGTTCTCAAGATCTATGGCCAGGTGGTCTATCTTGTGTGCATTATTCACAGTCCCCCACCAGGGGAGGATGCCACTGATTCCTTTCTCCCCTGGTGACACTCGTAGTGGATCGCCGTGCTCTGTGTGGTAAGTAATAGTGAGCATAGTGGGTGTGGAAATGAGTGATGGTGGGTAGAATGTTCACAGATGTTATCAGCTTAGCAAGGTAGCAGGTGCCACACCACCCTGGTCTGAGGGATTGATAAACATGTTGTCCACATACCTTGTCCACATCCTCCGTAGGCATCAGGACGATGGGATTGTCGCTTCCTGGGCGGTGTAAGCTGGTGGTGTCAGTCAGATTCAGCTGAGCGATGTATGGCTGAGGTCCCCTGCATTCGCTTGGGGCTCCCTTGTTCCACTCAGTGCCGCATGTTGTAGTGACAGTCTGTTTGCATGCTGAAGTCCCCAGGAAGTGTTCTCTAGACGTGTAGCACTATCTGGTGAATCCAAACATGCCGGCCTGGGATATTGGATTGGTAGTCATGATGGGCCGATGAATCCCTTGCTGGGTTATTTGGCTCATGTTCCAAAACCTTGCTGTGGAGCCGTCGTAGTTGGTGATGCTGATGTTACATAGCTTGAGTGTAGCTCCCATGTCTCTCACTGTTCTGTCCTACAGAGTAACACCCCGGGTGAATGCCACCATGACTCCTAGGGTCTCTGAGACATTTATTGGCCTGGGTTTCACTGGAATGGAATCCCCCACCCCATGGGAGAGCTGCACACAGGCGTAGCAGCTCTGGTTAGTCACTTTTCTGGCAGTAGTCAATATAGTTGCATACCATGCATTGTCTTCCAGCTGAGCTGGGATGTTGAGGAAGATGGATGCCACCTCCCTTTTGACCCCTCCTTCTAGGGTTAGTTGTGATTCTAACAATGATGACAGCGAGCAGCACCCCGCCTCTGTGGCCTCTCAGTCCATCACCCCTCCATTGCTATCTTTCCCTGGTCTCAAGTGTCATCTTATCAGTTGTGTCACCTCTGCCTACCCCCTAATCAGTGTGACCGTGATGTTGGTTCAGGAGGGTTGCGGTTCTAGGTGGTCCCAGTGGAATTTCTAGGTGTGCTCAGAGAAATTCCCCCACAGGACCACCACTCCCCTCCAATACCCCCTAAATGCACAAGGGGAGGAAGGTTCGGTTCACTCACTGATCTCGATCTCACTTGTCTGGTGATTGGCTGCTGGCCCCGGCTCGGGTACTCGTTTGCAGTGGGTGGCGTGGACGAACGTAGCTTTCTCTGCCACCTTTACAGCTGTTTCAGTGGTGCGCAATATCTGGTAGGGACCATTCCACCTGCGAGCCCGCCTCCCTCTCACTCTCCTGCTATCTCTTGCTCAGTGAGTCAAATGTTTAGCTATTCCTCTGCCTCCTTTAGTGATAATGGTACATCTAATAAATGTAGTTTATTTGTAGCATTGGAGGCGAGGCTTAGTGAATTGGAAACGCAGTTCCGCACCATGGGAACTCAATCATTAGCTGCTGTAGTTAGCAAGCCCCCAGCCGGTGCGGACCGACCAGAGGTAGCTCCTGTTAGCCGTCTAGAAAAAAAAACAGGGAGGCTGGGTGACTGTCCAAAGGAAGCATAGCCCTAAGCAGAAGCCCACGGTATACCACCAGCCCCACTCAGCGACACACCCGCTGAGAAACCAACTCAGATTATTGACAGCTCTATTTTGAGAAACGTAAAGTTAGCAACACCAGCGACCATGGTCAAATGTATTCCTGGGGCCAGAGCAAGCGACGTTGAATCCTATTTAAAACTGCTGGCTAAGGATGAACATAAATACAGTAAGATTGTTATTCACGTCGGCAGTAACGACTCCCGATTACGCCAATTGGAGGTCACTAAAGTTAATGTTGAATCAGTACATATGCAAAGACAATTTTGGACTCCGTAGTTTTCTCTGGGCCCCTGCCAAACCTGACCAGTGATGACATGTTTAGCCACATGTCTTCATTCCACCGCTGGCTGTCGAGATGGTGTCCAGCAAACAATGTGGGCTTTGTAGATAATTGGCAGACTTTTTGATTAGGAGAGATGGCATTCATCCCACTTTGGATGGAGCAGCTCTCATATCTAGAAATCTGGCCGAGTTTATTAGTAGACCAAAACTATGACAACTCAGAGTTCAGACCAGGAGGCAGAGTTGCAGTCCTACACGCTTCTCTGTGCTTCCAGAGCAGTTACCCACCCCAAATTCCTTAGTGACGGTGTCTGCCCCCCGACCACTTAAATTAATAAAATCTAAAGTTAACAGAAGAAGAGTTAGAGTACGGTCTAGACCTGCTCTATAGGAAACTTCTGTTATGAATTGGTGCTATATAAATAAAATTGAATTGAACTGAATATATGCTTCCTCTAGGCAGTATTATTAGGAGGCACTCCATAAACTTTCATTGCTATGCAGATGATTCCCAATTATATCTACCGATCAAGCCAGATGAAAGTAACCAGCTAACTAAACTTCAAGCATGCCTTAAGGACATAAGGACCTAGATGACCTGCAACTTTCTGATGTTAAACTCTGACAAAACTGAAGCTATTTTACTTAGTCCCAAACACCTCCGAGACACATTATCTAAAGATATAGTTACTCCAGATCGCATTGCCCTGGCTTCCAGCAGCACAGTAAGGAACCTCGGAGTTATCTTTGATCAGGATTTATCCCCACATGACTCCCACATGAGAGAAACTTCAAGGACTGCCTTTTTCACCTACGTAATATTAAAAAATAAAAAAGTAAAAATCAGGAAAATCCTGCCTCAAAATTAGTGCATGCATTTGTTACTACTAGGCTGGACTACTGTAATTCCTTTTTATCTCACTGCCCAAATAAGTCCCTTAAGACTCTCCGGGCAATCCAGAATGCTGCGGCACGTGTACTGAGAAAAACTAGGAAAAGAGATCATATCTCTCCACTATAAGCTGCTCTGCACTGGCTCCTTGTAAAATCCAGAAAATAATTTAAAATCCTTCTCTTCACCTACAAAGCTCTTAATGGTCTGGCACCATCGTATCTCAAAGATCTCATAATACCTTATTATCCGACTAGAACACTGCGCTCCCAGGATGCAGGGTTACTTGTGGTTTCTAGAGTCTCCAAAAGTAGAATGGGAGCCAGAGCCTTCAGTTATCAAGCTCTTCTCCTGTGGAATCAAATCCCAGTTTGGGTTCGGGAGGCAGACACCATCTCCACATTTAAGAGTAGGCTTAAGACTTTCCTCTTTGATAAAGCTTATAGGTAGGGCTGGCTTGGGTCCTGAACCATCCCTTAGTTATGCTGCTATAGGCCTAGACTGCTAGAAGACTTCCCATGATGCACCTCTTTCCTCCCTCCTTCTCTCCCTCTCCATCTGTATGCATTTTTATCCCATTACTGCATGTTACTAACTCAAAATCTTCTCTCTCCCGTAGTTCTGTGCTTTCTCGTTTCTCTCCTCTCTCCTTCTGTCACTTTCAGCAGGTATTTCTGCCTCCGGAGCATGCAGACACTGGATCTCTGGTTGTGGGCCACTTGCTGCCCCTGTGTTCCTGCTGGACAACTGCTACTACAGTTGTTGTTATTGGCTCTGTTACTGATGCTGACATTATTTTTCCTATAGCTGTCATTCCTATTATTACAAATTTCTTAATTTTAACACTACAATTACTATTCTACTATATAAAAAAAAAAAATTCTACGTGGTCTTTGCATTGTGCCCCCCCAAAAATCTCTCTCACTCTCACTATCTCTCTCTCTCTCAAAACCTAACACGGCAACGGCGGATGGCCGCCCACCATTGAGTCTGGTTCTGTCCAAGGTTTCTGCCTCATAAAGGAAGTTTTTCCTTGCCACTGTCGCCAAATGCTTGCTCATGGTGGGATTTGTTATGTCTCTGTAAATAATATTATAAAGAATACAGTCCAGACCTGCTCTATAGGAAAACTGCAATGAGATAACTTATGTTATGAATTGGCACTATACAAATAAAATTGAAATTGAATTGTACACTCTGACAAAAGCCAATCGAATCTAATAATGAGATCAACGTCTACATGAACATTGAAATCACCTACAATAATTACTTTATCTGTTTTAAGGACTAAACATGATAAAAACTCTTAGAATTCAGATAAAACTTCAGAATAAGGACTAGGAGGTTGGCACACTATAACAAATAGAATTGGCTGTTGTGTTTTTCATGACCCTAGATCGTGTAAACCGAATTTCGTACGACTTCATGAAGCTGATTACGAGATATATACTACCTAACATGGCCTAGGAGGAGTTTGAAAAAATAGGTTTTGCATATTTTGTGGGGAAAAAATTATAGGTACATTTAAGGTCTTCAAATGTGTGACATACTATGTGGGAGTTACTGGCCAAAACGTGTTTACCTTGATTATAGCGAATGCCTTGCATTTGTGGTTCCCAGCCCACTCAGGCTTGGACCCCTAATAAACTGGCACGAACTCAGTAGTAATAAATACAGCCGCAAGTGACAATTCAAGCCAACACAGACCGTTAGAAGTTTAAAGCTTTTGATCTGGACCTGGTCAAATGTGGTCTAGACATTAAAAAAGCAGTGAAATAGTTTTTTTCATTTTGACAAATAGAATGAAGAAAAACTATTTCTTATTCATAGTCTGATTTGTGTTTCATGTCATCCTTTGCCCTTGTAGCACACTGTAGCAGTCAATTTGAATGAAATTTTCAGGGTATGTTTCAGGTTCTTATATGGACATAGTAGAGGTTTTGTGATGATTGGCCCAATGGTTGTTGACTTTGGTCTATATATGTGTGCTGAGCCATGCCCCTTTTGAAGTTCATTGGTCAATATCTTGAAAACCAAATGAGATATTAACAAGCTTTATGCAACTTTTGATAAGCTTAGTCCAATGATGATCCACCGACAATTTGGTAGCAATGGGATCTACGGTTTAGGAGATGTCAAAAATGTAATTTTCAAAAACTTCAAAGTGGCGGAAAATCTAGTTAGCCAGACTTTAGTGGTCCAAGAAGCTTTGTGTAGAGCACATTGAGTTGGACTTGTGTCAGAAATTTTAAAGTAACTTTTGAAAGTTAAGGGCGTGGGCTGCTCAAAATTGCATTTTTGGGCCTTAATTACAGCGTCACCATGTGGCCGATTGGTCTCATATTTCTGTGGAAGCACATGCAAGTCATTTACTGTTATTGGGCCAAGTTTCATGTTTCTAGCTCGGCACAAACACAATAGGGTTCTACCGTGTCGCGGTTTGAACCCTACATATTAACTTCTCCATTGGCCGGCTGAGCACATCCGCTCAATCCAAGTTGAACAAAGGTGAACTCTGACCTGCGAATCTGCCGGAGCCAGCTATAGATTGCAGCGAAACAAGAAACACGGTTGAATTTGTCCGGCGTTCAGGCTTCAATAGATGTGAATGGGAAACAGAGCGATTATAGGTATACTGGAAATGTAATGTGACCATGCCTTTACATTGTAGGGAATGAGAGTCAAAGTAACCAAACTTGCACTGTAGCCTACATGTCATGGGCAGACAGCATGTTGTTAGAGGTATTGAAGAGTAAGGACCACACCAGCATTTGAACTGGCAGAAGTGACATTTGCAGGTGTGTTTACATGCTGTTTAATGTGCTGTAAGGTGAATGTTTGTTTTGTCGCTTGTTTAACAAGCTATGGTGCAGGACAAAACATGTGTTCATGTTTGTAAGTTAGATAAGAAGGAGACTTTAGCAGAAAAGCTAATGAGAGTTGTCTGTGGCTCTTGTGTTGTGTAGCAGGCTGCTGTCTGGCTCAGTCTGCTCTGGCTATAATAGAACACTGGCGTTAATGCTTTATGCAAGATTTGATTGGCTGTATGGAAATAAGGTCTCCATCTACAATGATGGATACCAGAACGGTATTCTGTTGAATTAGTGCAAAACTATGGGTTGCCATCACGAAGCCAAAAAAATATAATATATAAATTTCTCTCTTTCTTTTTCTGCTTTTTTCAGATCAAGCTCTAAATGTGCATGTAGGAACTGTACGTAAGAACAAGAAAATTGGTATTTATCAAACATGTGCACACAATGATAAATCTCAGTTTGCCCTTGAATATACCTGTATAGCACTAGGCGTTTGTTAGTACGCCTGGTCAGGAGTGGTTCTAAACATAAGCACATTCTCAACCACGACTACAAATTGATTCATTTGATTCTGTGTGTAGAAATGAGCATACACTCAGTTTAGCATTGTTGATAAATGAGGCCCAGGGCAAACTCTGAAAGAGACAGATCAAACTGTGCAAATAAACAAAAATTCTTTACAGTCAATGTTTCTCACCAATATTGTAAATCCTGCGTTGTTTCCATTCATGTTTGCTTACTTGCAGACTTCTTCTTTACTGCCTTTGTTTGCAACTTGCTATGTTTGTTGGTTCATTACCACCACCATCAGTGGCATAGTGGGAAACCAATGGGAATTACACTTGCATGTACAAACAAAACAGGGACCCATTTGTAAAAACATTGCTTAATAGTCAGAAACCCCTCAGGGTACCTTTAACTCCCCCTGAAAATTTTGTTTTTGCTGACCCCCAGTGGTTTAATTTCTCACATTGCTGAAGTGATGTACAGGTGTACTCCAGGACACCATGATATCACTGTTGGGTGTGGTGACAGGTGCAACACAGAAGAAAATAAATCCTAAATTAAGCACTGATCAACATTTTTCACATAATATTCTGTTTTGTCTACAAATGGGTTAGGTCAGTTATGGTTTACCTCTATAAAGCAAATGACTTACCTGCACATTCAGTACATACAGCATAAATACAGTCTTAACTGAGTTCTGAAACCTGTTGTTGCTGATGTGTCCTGTTGCAAAAACCAGCATCATGGTCCTGCCATGGCAGATGATACTGATCCCTTGTCAGATTTTGATTTTAGCTAAGAGCATCATCTGTTTACTTTATATCAGAGAAAAATAGAAGGTTGTTCACAAATGGCGTGATTAGAATGCTCTTGCTCACCTGAGCGTGCTGTTGGCATGAGGCATCCTCACTGCCTAACTGATGGGCAAAACACACACTGATTAACCTGATACATTTTAGTGATAAGGTGAACACACCATGCACGGTAAAAACATTAAGTGATGGGCCTTCCGGATTGTTCTTTCCCCTCCCAGCTTGATAGCTGTGCAGAACAGTATGTTTGCCTTTAAGCAGTGTTTGACTTGCAAGTGTTGTGAATTTCCCCAAAAATGCTTCAGAGTGTTTTTCACAACCTACAAAACAAACAATCCAACATTCCTGGCCTTGCTGGCAGGAGCCAGTCCTCTGTGGAGCAGCACTGGAGGTCAGAGGATGACATCATGACATGGGGAAACAGTTGAGGACAGTGGAGGACTGTTGCCTTACTGTTTCATACACAGGTTTGATGTTCTTCTCTCCATGTTTTTCTGGGTTCTTTCCTACAGTCTATAGATTGATCATTCTAAATTGTTCATAATAAACTAGAAACCTGTCTTCCACTGTTGGGACATAGTACTGCTGAGCTGAGGTATAATAACAATGCATGAATGAAGGTGAAGGGTGACCATTGACATTATTCGTCCCCCTTCCCCCTTGGTGATACTCATTAAATATGATATAGCACACAAATGCACAAAGAACAAAACACAAATACCATATAAGCATTGGGTGACATAAATGTGATATGAACAATGACTACATCATGGATAATCCATACTGATCACTGTATGCAACAAACAGTTCCTGATTGTGTGCTTCATTTTATCTTACACAAATTCACTGTAATTTATCTGCCTGGTGTATAAATTCATTAAAAAAGCATGGTTGCTTCTTTTACGACTCATGCATAGAGTTGGGGTGACTGTTGATGAACACTTAAAACAGTAAAGTGGAGAGAGCAGTACAGTAGGGGTGAGATGTTTACAGTAGTTGGTATTGTTACATTTTTAATGTTAATGTTTCAATAAAGACTCAATCATGGTGCTCTGTTTCAATATAATGTTTTAATAATAACAACATGAATGTATGTTTCTGTTAATAAAGCCATTATAGATGTAAGTAATTAACAAAGGGTAATGAGTCTAACATTCTAATAAACAATATATTCTGCGGTTAAAAATCTTAATGAAGTTATTGATAAAGTTGACTCTGACTCCCTGCCGGTTCGCAGTCGCCTCTTTTCCCGGCTGGATCGTAGCAGCACCAATCCCTTGCCACCGCTGGATCGCAACCACCTCCTTTTCTGGTTGGATCGCAGCAGCACCAATCACTTGTCGCCGTCGGATCGCAGCAGCAGCCATCTCTAGTTGCCGCTGGATCACAGTCGCCTCCTGCCCCGGTTGGACCGCAGCATGCTGCGGAACTATCTGTGGCCTGCAGTACACCGCAGAACCGTCTGCTGGACCTCAGCACACCACTGAAACACCTGCTGGGTTGCAGCACGCCGCTGAACCATCGGCAGGTTAGCAGCAGCAGCAGCAGCAGTACCCTCCTTCTCTGCCAGAATGGCAGGCTCCGGATTCCCGGACATCACTGGTCCAGCCCGCTCCTCTACCAATCTTCCCGTTACCGGCTCCCTGTCCTGGTGTCCCGCTGCCGGCTCCTGATCTGGTTCTCAGGTCTCCAGAGGGGTTCCGGCTTCGCCGCCGGCCTCCAGAGGGTCCCTGCATTCGCCTCCGGCCTCCAGAGGGTCCCCGTCTTTGGCGCCAGCCTCCAGAGGCCCTCAGCCTTTGCCGCCGGTCTCCAGGGGCACTCAGCCTCTGCCGCCGGTCTCCAGGGGCCCTCAGCTTTCGCCGCCGGGATTCTGCCAGGCCTCTAGATGGTTTTGATCTTTTTCACAGACCTCATGCGGTGAGCTCCGCACAAGGCCAGCGCCCGAGTTGTCCGCCAGAGATCCTCAGCTCCACCCAGGTCCAGCCCCCAGGTTGTCCGCCCAAGGTCTTCAGTTCCACACCAGGCCGTCCGCCTGAGGTCCTCAGCTCCACCCAGGTCCAGCCCCCGGGTCGTCCCCCCGAGGTCCTCAGATACACCCAGGTCCAGCCCCCTGGTCGCTCCCCAGAAGCTCCCAGCTCCACACATGTTCAGCCCCCGGGACGACCATCCGAAGCTCCCAGCTCCACACCTGTCCAGGCCCCGGATCGTCCGTCTGAGGCTCCCAACTCCACACCTGTCCAGGCCCCGGGTTGTCCGCCCAGCTCCCCGTGAAAGAGGATGACCACCACGTCGGCTGGGTTTTTCGGAGGGGGGGTAATGTTACGGATACGCCAGGCTCCACCATCTGTTAATCACACACACCTGCTCCCTGTCACAGTCTTGCTCCCCATCAGCACCTAATCACAGCCAGGATTAAAGCCCAACACTCACCTTAGCCAGTTGTCCGACCTCCGTTGATCTAAGGACACCACATGCGATTCTTTATCACACCTACAATCCACTCCAGCGATCTCCCACTCCAGCGAGTCTTCACTCCAGAGGGATCCTACTCCTGCGTGGTTCCCTCTCCATCCTACTCCAACGGGCTTCCCCTTCTTCATACCTGCTTACCTGTCTGTTCTGGCCATAATCCAAATAAACTTACATCTGTCTCCCTATTGGTGTCTCCTGCCTCTCTGTACGTAACAATAGTATGGTTTTTTTGGCATTAAAAACTTGACATCTGGGAGACATTGTCCATCAACTTTGACTACATTTGAGCACCAAGCATCATTGATGTAAACATAGAGTCTGCCTCCCCTCTTGTTACAGACAACTGTACTTTTCCAGGTTTGAAACATTGTAAAGGGTGATCTGAAAACTGGTGCACATATGTTGGGAAAAAAGTTTTGAAATGCTGAAACTTGAGTTTCGAATCTTTATTTTGAAACTTTTGTGGATGTACATTTGTGGTTGTATTGCAGATTGTTCTTTCAGAGCTGAGTTTATGACACCCACTTTTCAGAGATCTGCCCACACAGTTGCGAGTTTGCGAGTCAAGTGATTTCTGGCAGTGTTGGCTTGCAGCTCTGGTCTGAAACTAAAGCCAGGATCCTGGAGGCAGGGGCATTTGCCAGTGATGGGAATTCTGGCTCTTTTTAGTGAGCCAGATCATTTGGCTCAGCTCATCAATAAGAGCTAACTCTTTTGGCTCCCAAATGGCTCTTCATTTGGTACCACTTCTGCTGGTCACTGCCTAAGTTACTTTCTTATTTGTTGCAAGAAACAAATATGCAAGATTCTTCATCTGCAAAACATGGAAATATTCTGTCATATAGTTGTATAACAAAAATAGCACACTACTAATGAAATAGCATGGTTAATAAATAATTACACAATTGGGGGATTTCACAACAACCGGCCACTTTATTAGGTACACCTGTTCAACCGCTTGTTAACGCAAATATCTAATCAGCCAATCACGTGGAAGCAACACAGTGCATTTAGCATGTAGACACAAGATGATCTGCTGAAGTTTGATAATGTCTTGTTGATGGCAGCGGTTAGAGGAGAATGGCCAGACTGGTTCGAGACAACATGCTTACAACCGAGGTATGCAGAAGAGCATCTCTGAACGAACCTTTTGGCATACAGCAGTAGAAGACCACACCAGGTGCCACTCCTGTCAGCTAACAACAGGAAACTGAAGCTATCATGGAGCCGGACTAAAAACATTGGACAATAGATGATTGGAAAAACATTGCATGGTCTGATGAATCTCAATTTCTGCTGTGACATTTAGATGTTGTCAGAATTTGGCGTAAACAACATGAAATCATGGATCCATCGGTTCAGGCTGCTGATGGTGGTGTAATGGTGTGGGGGATATTTTCTTGACACACTTTAGGCTCCTTAGTACCAACTGAGAACCATTTAAACGCCACAGCCTATCTAAGGATTGTTGCTGACTGGCACAACATACAAAAGTCTTACCATGCCCTTAATGTTATTACCAAAGTGAGACGTTTCTAGATTGTATGTTATAGGATCATCCTACTATTCAGGACGTGATTAATTTTTTCTCTAATAGTTACAATTTTATCATTAAAGAAGCTCATGAAATCGTTAATACTGAGGGCTATAGGAATACATGGCTCAATAGAGCTGTGACTCTGTCAACCTGGCAACAGTGCTGAAAAGAAACCTGGGGTTGTTTTTATTTTCTTCTATTAATGATGAGTAGTAGGCTGTTCTGGTATTACGGTGGGCTTTCCCATATGTTTTAAGACTATCTTGTCAGACTAAATGAGATTCTTCCAGGTTGTTGGAACGCCATTTCCTTTCAAGTTTTCGCGATGTTTGCTTTAATTTGCGGGTTAAACCATGGAGCTAACCTTCTTTGTTTTATTATCTTCTTTTTTGGAGGGGCGATAGAATCGAGTGTCGTTCACAGTGAGCCTGCAGCATTATCAACAAGAAGGTCAATTTGGGAGGGGCTGAAATTAGCATAGGAGTCGTCTGTTATGTTGAGACATAGCACCGAATTAAATACAGATGGGATTGCTTCCTTAAATTTAGCTTCAGCACTATCAGATATCAGATAGACATCTAGAGTATGAGTTTTTGCCTAATGGCGTGTAGTCCAGTAATAGGAGCTCAAAAGTTATTAAATAATGGTCCGATAATGAAGGATTCTGTGGAAAGACTATTAAATGTTCAATTACTATACCATATATCAGAACAAGGTCGAGGGTGTGGTTAAAACAGTGAGTGGGTTAATGTACACTCTAATCTCAATCTAATAATGAGATAAACGCAGTAGTAAGGCTATCATTATCAACATCCACATGAATATTGAAATCACCTACAATAATTACTTTTTGTTTTAAGGAATAAACTTGATAAAAACTCTGAGAATTCAGAAAAAATTCAGAATAAGGACCAGGAGCGCAGTACACTATAACAAATAGAATTGGCTGTCGTGTTTTCCAGGTCGGGTGTGAAAGACTAAGAACAAGGCTTTTGAATGAGTTATAATTTAGTTTAGGTTTAGGGTTGATTAATAGTCTTGAGTCGAAGATGGCTGCAACTCCACCTCCTCGGCTGGTGCCTCGAGGAATATGAGCATTAATCATATCAACATATTCTTCATGACCCAGCCAGGTTTCAGTAAAACAAAAAAAGTCAATATGATACTCTGATAATAAATCGTTCACTAGTACAGCTTTAGATGACAGAGATCTGATGTTTAAGAGTCCACATTTAATTTGCCTATTTTGTTGTGCTATTTCTGTGTTTTGGTTTAGGTTTTTATGTATAACTCATCTTCTGTTAACTTTTGATTTAATTAATTTAAGTGGTCAGGGGGCAGACACCGTCACTAAGGAGTTTTGCATGGGTAACTGCTCTGGAAGCGCAGAGAAGCGTGTAGGACTACAACTCTGCAACCTGGTCTCAGCTCTGGGTTGTCATGAATAACAATCTTACTGTATTTACATTTATCCTTAGCCAGCACAGTTAAACATAGGATTCAACGTCGCCCTCACTGGCCCCAGGAATACATTTGACTATGGTCACTGGTGTCGCTAACTTTACATTTCTCAAAATGGAGCTGCCAATAATCAGAGTTGGTTTCTCAGCAGGTGTGTCGCTGAGTGGGGAGAACTTGTTAGAAACGTGAACAGGTTGGTGGTGAAACGTGGGCTTCTGCTTAGGGCTATGCTTCCTTCGGACAGTCACCCAATCTCAGTGGTTTCCCGGCTAACAGGGGGATGGCTAACAGGAGCTACCTCTGGTCGGTCTGCATCGGCTACTGGGGGCTGGTTAACTACAGCAGCTAATGATTGAGTTCCCATGGTGCGGAACCACATTTCCAATTCACTAAGCCTCGCCTCGACATTTATTACATTTACCATTATCACTAAAGGAGACAGAGGAATAGCTAAACATTTCACACACCAAGCAGGAGAGAGCAGGAGAGTGATAGGGAGAGAGAGAAGCCATTGCTAGCTGCTAAGCTAAAGAACAGTAGCTAGCAAAACTGAATAGCATGTAAACTGTGGGATTAGTGAGTTGTTAAAAGAAGGAGAGAGCTATGAGTGCTTGAGCAGAACTAGTGTACGTTTAAATGTATAGCAGATAGTCACTACAATAAAGAATCGAACAAAATTAACTGTGATGAGCTAGAGCAGCAAAAATCCGCTACTAGTAACACACAAATACTGGTGACCGGAAATGAGACAATACGCTTACCGCAGCACGTCAGCATGTACTTCTGTGGGGCTTGCAAAATGATGGGTGACTAATCATCATATCACATAAAGAATGTATTTAAAATCTATTATTATATATATTATAATATATAGTTATATTGTATCTTGTTTTTTGTCTTAATCTATGGTTTGTGATCTTCTCTTCACATATTTACACCAAGTGTACTGCAATGTCCCAACCAAGATGGTCCATTGTTATCCAAATAACAAACCGTGGGTAACAAAGGACATCAAGCGTAGAAAAGGTTTCAGTCGTAGTCATCTGGACACTGTTTTCAGAATCAAGACGTTTCGGCTCCCATCCGGAAGTCATTCTCAATTGTGAAAAAATTGGACGGGAACTGGAAATTTAAACTACTCTGAGTTACATAAGCCCTGCCCTCAGGAAGGAATCTGCCTGAGTATCTGTAAATAGCTAGTTTCACCTGAAACTGACCTAATAGTTTCAAGATGGCCCAGTAATCAGGCCTATTGTTCTCTGGCTGCATCTACTTCATCACTGCTAAGTGCCTGATTAGCATGTGATAGGCGTGACCAAGGTGATAATACACTCTGATAGACTTTGGGCAGATTAAATCTCAGACCACCATTTCTGTTCAAAGAGGGGTTCTCTTTCTTCACAAAAATGGCTTCCTTGACGCCCCGTTCAAACCAACTCTTCTCTCTACTAAGAATCTTCACCTCGCTGTCTTCAAATGTGTGGTTTGTAGCTTTTAAATGCAAATGCACGGCGCTCTGTAATCCTGAGTTAGCGTGTCGTCTGTGCTGATAAAGTCTTTTGTGAAGTGGCTGTTTGGTTTCGCCTATGTACCGTTCTTTGCAGTTTTCCTCAGCCATTTTTGTGAAGAAAGAGAACCCCTCTTTGAACAGAAATGGTGGTCTGAGATTTAATCTGCCCAAAGTCTATCAGAGTGTATTATCACCTTGGTCACGCCTATCACATGCTAATCAGGCACTTAGCAGTGATGAAGTAGATGCAGCCAGAGAACAATAGGCCTGATTACTGGGCCATCTTGAAACTATTAGGTCAGTTTCAGGTGAAACTAGCTATTTACAGATACTCAGGCAGATTCCTTCCTGAGGGCAGGGCTTATGTAACTCAGAGTAGTTTAAATTTCCAGTTCCCGTCCAATTTTTTCACAATTGAGAATGACTTCCGGATGGGAGCCGAAACGTCTTGATTCTGAAAACAGAGTCCAGATGACTACGACTGAAACCTTTTCTACGATAGAACACTCCTGGACGAATGAGGGACTACACCGTCTTATTTTAAAGGACATCAAGGACATTCTGAACGCCAAGAGGAGGGCCTTTACGGATGGTGATAGGGAGGAGGTGAGGGCAATCCAGGCTGACCTGAAGGTGAAAATCAGGGAAGCCAAGGAGAAGTACAGGAGGAAGCTGGAGAGGAAACTTCAGCAGAACAATATGAGGGAGGTCTGGAGCGGCATGAAGAGCATCACTGGCTTCAGACCGACTGGCAGCAGAGGAGTTGAAGGCAACTTGGACAGGGCCAACGAACTGAATCTGTTCTTTAACAGATTCGACACACCGGCTCCTGCTCATCCCCCCTCTAACTCAGCTGCTGCCGGCCCTCAAGCTCCTCTGAGTACTCTGCTCCCCCCTCCCCATCAGGCTAACGGCCCTCTCCAGACCGACGACTCCCCCCCTTCCCCACCTGTAACTTCTGCTGTGTGCCTGACTGCTGACCAGGTGAGAGGACAGCTGATGAGGCTCCACTCAAACAAGGCTGCAGGCCCCGATGGCGTTAGCCCCGGGTGCTAAAAGCCTGTGCCCCCAGCTTTGTGGAGTCCTTCAGCATGTCTTCAACCTGAGCCTGAGTCTTCAAAGGGTCCCCATTCTGTGGAAGACATCTTGCCTCGTTCCTGTGCCGAAGACGCCACGCCCCAGTGGCTCCAAGGACTACAGACCGGTGGCACTGACCTCCCACATAATGAAGACCCTGGAGAGACTAGTGCTGGAACAGCTGCGGCCCATGGTCAGACCCCTCCTGGATCCCCTTCAGTTCGCCTACCAGCCCCAGCTGGGAGTTGAGGACGCCATCATCTACCTGCTTAACCGCATCCACACCCACCTGGACAGGCCGGCAAGCACGGTGAGGATCATGTTTTTTGACTTCTCCAGTGCTTTCAACACCATCCGGCCAGCCCTGCTGGGTGAGAAGCTGGCAGCGATGCAGGTGGATGCCCCCCTTGTGTCCTGGATTGTGGACTACCTGACAGACCACAGCACGTGCGCCTGCAGCACTGTGCGTCAGACAGCGTGGTCAGCAACACTGGGGCCCCTCAGGGGACTGTCCTCTCTCCCTTCCTCTTCACCATCTACACCACAGACTTCAGCTACCACACAGAGTCCTGCCACCTTCAGAAGTTTTCTGATGACTCTGCTGTGGTGGGATGTATCAGCGGTGGTGATGAGACGGAGTACAGGGCTGTGGTGGGGAACTTTGTTTCATGGTGCGAGCAGAACCATCTGCAGCTCAATGCGACAAAGTCAAAGGAGCTGGTTGTGGATCTACGGAGGGCCAAGGCACCAGTGACCCTGGTTTCCATCCAGGGGGTCAGTGTGGACATTGTGGAGGACTACAAGTACCTGGGAGTACACTTAGACAACAAACTGGACTGGACCAAGAACACTCAGGCTGTTTATAGGAAGGGCCAGAGCCGCCTCTATTTTCTGAGGAGGCTGAGGTCCTTCAACATCTGCCGGACGATGCTGAAGATGTTCTATGAGTCTGTGGTGGCCAGTGCCATCCTGTATGCTGTTGCATGCTGGGGCAGCAGGCTAAAGGTAGCGGACGCCAACAGACTCAATAAACTGATCCGCAAGGCCAGTGACATTGTGGGGTGGAGCTGGACTCTCTGGCAGTGGTGTCAGAGAGGAGGATGCTGGCCAAACTACATGTCATCTTGGACAGTGTCTCCCACCCGCTCCATGACGTGCTGGTCAAGAAAAGGAGCACCTTCAGCGGAAGACTCATCCCACCAAAAAGCACCACAGAGCGCCACAGGAAGTCATTCCTGCCTGTGGCCATCAAACTATTTAACTCCTCCCTCTAAGGGTTAGACTGTTTGACCCTAGGTCACTAAACTGGACATTGAACATTACATCTCCGCCATAATTAATAATAAGTGTGCAATATTCTGTGTAATACTTCCGTGCAATATTAGTTTTCCCCTTGTTAGTTTTTATCTTATTTATTGCTACTGAAACTATTTTTCCGCTTATTAATATTATTTATTACATAAGGAGTTACATTGTATTCTAGACTGTACTTTCATCACCAACCAGTAAACCCACTTGGTACTTGACACTTAGTTTATCTTATACTTATACCGACAGGATACTTAACTTATTTCTGACCTGTTTTATAGTGTTTATTTTTTTCTAGTACTTTCTCCGGTGTGCACTGACGTAAAGACGAGCTACTGTAACAAAGAGTTTCCCTACGGGGATCAATAAAGTATTTCTGATTCTGATATATATCAGCTCATTGGTTTCAGTGATGGTTGTGGACCATCATGGGAGGACAAACCCCTACATGGGATGTACCACCGGAACATAACTGAAGTGGCTGATATCAAGAAGTCCTACCAATGGCTAGATCGGGCTGGTGGCCCTCCAGCACGTCTTCCTCTGTTCCCCATTGCCTGAGACATTCCCTGAGCACGTCATCTGTTGGGGCCTTGTTTCATCCTGCATAGTGGCTCTCACACTCACTAGTCCACGGCCGCCTTCCTTACGGCTAGCAGTCTCAGGGTGCTGGATTTGGGATGGAACCCTCCATGCATGGTGAGGAGCTTTCGCGTCTTAACGTCTGTGGTCTGTATCTCTTCCTTTGGCCACCTTATTATTCCCGCAGGGTATCTGATCACTGGCAGGGCGTAGCTGATTATTGCCTGGGCCTTGTTCTTGCCATTGAGCTGACTTCTTAGGACTTGCCTTACTCGGAGGTATTCGGCCGTTGCTGTCTTCCTTGTTGCCTCTTCCAGGTTGCCATTTGCCTGTGGTATTCCAAGGTACTTATAACCATCCTCAATATCTGCTATTGTTCCTTCTGGGAGTGAGACCCCTTCTGTGTGGACTACCTTCCCTCTCTTTGCCACCATTCGACTGCACTTCTCAAGCCCGAATGACATCCCAATGTCAGAGCTGTAGATCCTGGTGGTGTGGATCAGTGAGTCGATGTCCCACTCGCTCTTAGCGTATAGCTTGATGTCATCCATGTAGAGGAGGTGACTGATGGTGGCCCCGTTCCTGAGTCGGTATCCATAACCAGTCTTGTTGATTATTTGGCTGAGGGGGTTCAGACCTATGCAGAACAGCAGTGGGGACAGAGCATCTCGTTGGTATATGCCACATTTGATGGATACCTGTGCAAGTGGCTTGCCATTGACCTCAAGGGTGGTTTTCCACAGCCTCATCGAGTTTGCAATGAAGTCCTGTTGATGTTGTACATCTCTAAGCATTCAGTGATCCATGTCTGCGGCTTTGAGTCATATGCTTTCTTGTAATCAATCCAGGCAGTGCACAGGTTGGTGTGTCGGGCTCTGCAGTCTTGGGTGACTGTTCTGTCAACCAGGAGTTGGTGTTTGGCTCCTCTGGTTCCTCTGCCAATGCCCTTCTGTGCTTTGCTCATGTATTGATCCATGTGTCCACTTATCTTAGCCGCGATGATGCCTGACATGAGCTTCCATGTTGTGGAGAGACAGGTTATTGGCCGATAGTTGGATGGGACTGTACCCTTTACTTCTCTCCGGGCCTCCTTGATTTTTGCCTCCAACCTTCGTTTCCATGGTGGGTACTGTCTCTCATGGCTCCCATGGTTGCTCTTGTAGCCAAGCATCTCTAGGATCACTGCTGCTGAGTCTTATATCAGCTCATTGGTTTCAGTGATGGTTGTGGTAGGGATCGCTCTCAATGCTGCATTCACATCTTCTAGGAGACTTTCTGATGGTACTTCACTTAGCCGTTGTAGTTGGCGTCGGGGTTGCCTTGTATTCATCCTCGCCATGATCTTATCTTTCAGCTCAGTTGCTGCCTCGTTCAGCGTGATTTCTCTTGGGGCTTCGTACCCAATCTCTGGTTGGGGAGCTGCTGGTTGCTCCCCTCTGACCTGTAGTCCTGGCTCCCCCTTGCCCTAGCATTTGTGTTGTATCTCGTCAATCTCAAGTTGTGATAGCAGTTGCCGCTTGTGGATGTTGGAACACTGAGCTACTAGTTGCTGTAAGCCTTGATTGTGGGTTTCAAAGTAACCATTCATCCCACATCCTGTGCATGTAACCCCTCTGACTAGGGTTACTGGAGTAGTAGCATTCCAACAGAGCCTTATTATCGCATATCTATCTGTCTATCTATCTATCTATCTATCTATCTATCTATCTATCTATCTATCTATATAGATAAATACCACCTAGAATTTTTTTCTTAATTTAATTAATTTATTTTTTTTAAATAGTAGAATAGTAATTGTGTAACATATAGCAATGGGATAAAAATGCATACAGATGGAGAAGGAGAGAAGAATGAGGTGCATCATGGGAAGTCTCCCGGCAGTCTAGGCCTATAGCAGCATAACTAAGTGATGGTTTAGGGCTCACCTGAGCCAGCCCTACCTATAAGCTTTATCAAAGAGGAAAGTCTTTAGTCTACTCTTAAATGTGGAAATGGTGTCTGCTTCCCGAACACAAACTATTACCCATTCTTCTTTTGGACACTCTAGGAACCACAAGTTTGCCATATTTAAATAAAGACTGTTAAACTACGATCCAGTTCTCCCCTTCGCTGTGTTCTGCCTTTGGGTCCTTTGATAATTCTGTATGTGTTGTATTTCACAATCTAACTGCTTTGTCACATGTCTTTGACATTTGTCTTTCTCAAATGTCTTTCATCTGATGATGATCCAGGGATGCCAGAGGAACCAGTGGAAGAAGCTGAGGCTATAGTCCCTCAAGCAGCATACAACAGTCTCAGTGAGAAGTATGACCAACTCAACACTGAATATGTCAACTTGAGAAAAAACGCTTACCAACTCAAAGAGGAGAATGACAGACTGAAAGAGGAGCTTCAGAAATCATGCTTCTCATTCTCCATGGTCAGAAACAATGCTGCACATTTTCTGTTTCTCACTGGGCTAACTTCAGTTATCTTCAGTTGGTTAATGTCAAAAATAAAAGACAGTGTGCAGAAGCAAACTGAAAGCATCCTGAAAGATTAGTGGTCCTTATGAAACTGAGATTGGGGTTAAGTAACAGATATATAGCATATGGGTTCAAAGTTTGGGAAAGCACAGTGTCAAACATAGTCAAGATCCAGGTTGCCTGTAATGGAAAACATATTGAAATCTGTTATTAAATGGCCAAGTAAGGGTACCATCCTTAAAAATATGCCCAGGTGAGATGCAGGTGTATAATTGACTGAACAGATATATTCATAGAGATACCTACTAACTTGACTTCTAGAGCTCATACAGGGTCCAACTACAAGCATAACAACACCGTTAAGTACCTGGTGGTGAATAACACCTGCAGGGGCAGTTTCATTTCTGTCCGCAGGCTGGGTTGGGAGAGTGTCAGATAAGCAAATAACAGGACTTTTTATAAGCAGATGGAAGAGTTTCAAAATTTTGCATTCTGTCATTCCAATTTCTGTGATTGTATATACATTGTTGTGATTGATTGTGACTAGAATTTTTAAGAACCTGGTAAGAAAGAATAATCAAATACAGAAAGTTTGATAATTAATTTGCAGTGTCTGGAATTGTTATTTCTAGTAAATGTTCACATCTTACTTTAAAATTGTACTGTAATGTCACTCTAAATTTACATCATTTACAGGAAGCATATACTTTAAAATAACTCTCTGGCAATTACATACATACATCTTTAAATAACACCATCACATTGAATGTTTGACTTTTTTTGTATTTTGGCCCAGTTCACTCTCATGTAGCTGTACAAACAGTTCTTATTGCCTGCTGAAATAGAAACATATATACATCTTCATGGCTAACTGTTAAGGTAGACACAGGTGAGTCAGATGCATTCATCTATAGCGACTGCAGTGCCAATTATTTAGCCTCCTCTCAACTTGTGCATAACTATAATGTGTTTGCACATCATACAGTCAATCATTTTTCCAAACTCTGGCTTTTCACATGTGTTGCAAAGTACTGGTGAGTGAAGGGCAGGATCTTGGCTGCAGGTTAGAAGTTCTGGCATAATAAAAGATACAAAACATTGCTTTGCTTTAGGTAAATCCTTGTGCAAGAGTGCTGCATCTCTTGGGATGCGATTTACAACCAGCTCCTGAGTTGTCCACACACACATTGCAAACATGGGGCTGAACCTGGTGGTAGTACTGGTGTATCTTTAGTTGGAATGTTTGGTCAAGGCAGAAATCCTCAGTGACCGTGACACCCTGTATGCCTTCCCTGTATTTATATGGGCATTTGATTCCCAGGACTCCTACCCCACAGCAGGAATACACAACTTTCCCATCTGGAGATGCGACAAAGTGTGGTTCATCAGGTCGTATCACAAAACCACAGAGAGTGAAATGGTCCCTGTCAGTGTTTTACTAATATGATGTTCTGGATTAATTTAACTGCTGCATTAATGCGTGTGTTGCATGTGTCAGCAACACAGACGCATGTGTACCTGGCAGAAGCGTTGCTAGAAGCTTCGTCTTAAACCATCATAAATTGACATTTTATCGAGTTTTTAAGCCAAGTTTTCTAAGCTACACTGTTTTCCTGGCCATTGTTTTACTTGGTGAAAGTTTTCAGTCATCGGAAGTGTGGATCTTAAGTGATTTTAAGCTGGCTGCAACTCGACGTGGTTTACCGGAGTACCTCCACTGCTGCTAGCTTAGCTAGGTTTTTTTTTTAGCCCAGTGGCTAGGCTAACCGGTTGCTTTTACCAAGGATTTTAAGCTTGTAGCACTTTTCTGGACTTTACTGTGGACTTTAAGCTTTGAAGCACTCTCACGGACTAAATGAGCCTGATGGCTGAGTGTGGATCTTGTCACCTTACCATCTCAAAGCTGAAGAAAAGTAGCGCCTGTCTGGAAGCTGAGCTCAGAGAAAAAAACAAGCTCATCCTGGAGTTCTCCACTGCCGCCTTGGCCCAGGCAAAACACTTTGCAGTCCTCAGCTCCTCTGGCTACGGCAACCGGACTGCGACCATCCCATCTCACTCCCCTGACTGCTCCACTCCAGCACTGGACAATGATCCCACTCTTCCGTGGCTCGGCTCCATCATCACTGGCGCCCCGGAGCATGAAGCTGTTTCAGCTAAGCCTGAAGATCCGCAAAGCCCAGAGCAATTGCCATTTCTACTTCTTGCCGAGCCCCAGTGGATGCATCGTCACTCGTTGGCGGGGGTGGTGAGAAGGATCTGGTGAGTTCGACTCCACGCCAACCGGAGCACTGGACTGTAGCCTGTAAGGACAGACATGGTGCAAAGCGCCTGCCTCCTCCACCTTCACATCAGGACCTCCCGCTGGCCAACAGGTTTGACATCCTGGATATGCAGGACTTTCCTCCACCGTTTTAGCAGGATCCTCAGCCTTCATACCTGGCTCCAGTCTGTCTGCAGCACCCATGACATTGGTTTTATTCACAACTTATTCTGGGATCGTTTTTCCTTGTTTGCACGTCAGGTAGTTGCATGCTGGCGGCTAACCTGCCTTCCTCACGTAGTTGACTATTTACATCACCTGTTTCCCCTCGCTCTTCTTTCTCTTCTCCGCCCACCAAAAACAGCCACACACCCTCTGCTGTCACTAACTCCCCCTTGTGGACTGGTCATAGTGCTGCTATTTGGAGCCCGGATCCCTCTAGTGCTACTTTTAAAATTCCTGTGGTAATTTCGGATAGGTCCTTAATGCGAAACAGACACAGCCGACAGCAATAATAATAACCTAGTAAAGATCCGGGCCAGAACCCTACCTCCACTCTCAACCTCAAATCTGAAGCAGCACAGACTTAAGATGGCTCTTCTCAATGTAAGATCCCTCTCTAACAAAACGTTTATTTTAAATAATTTTATCTCTTCTACTGATTTGGATTTTATGTTTTTAACTGAATCCTGGTTACGTCCTGGTGATCACAGTTAGCTGGCTGAATTGTGCCCTCCTGATTATGACAGCTTTAGACGCCCTAAGATTTGTGGTCGAGGTGGGGACCTTGTTACTGTCTATAGGAAGTATTTAAAGTGTGACCTCATAGCTTGCAATGATTTTTCCTCCTTTGAAGTGCTCATGTTTAAACTTGGTGGCACCCTCCCGGTCATATTTGCTATTACTTATTGCCCCCCTAAACCAGCTGGCTCTTGTTGAGTTTTTATCCAGTCTTGTTTTAAATTATGATAGAATTCTTCTTTCTGGTGATTTTAATATTCATGTTGATGACTCCTCTAATGCCCTTGCTGCTGATTTTTTAAATATCACTAACCTTTTTAACTTTCAACAACATTTGTCTGACCAAACTCATTCCCGAGGCCACACCTTAGACCTAGTCCTTAGTACGGGCCTGAAAACTCCATCTGTGGAAATCAGGGACATGTTTGTATCTGATCACCTATGCATTGTTTTTAACTGTGAATTACAGGCTGCTAGTACTGTCTTATCCCACTCTAAGTACACACGTGTCCTTAATGAGCATAGTGCCTCCGAATTCTGTACACTGTTCAATTCTCCTGGCAGTGTGTTTCCCGATTCCTCCAACACCAACAATTTGGTTGATTATTTTAAGTACCTGTGTTCTTCAACCTCTCATAGCTCCTCTGAAAAATAGACCAAACTCAAAGACTAGAAAACAGCCATGGTTAAATGACAGTATTTGAAGCTGTAAAAGGAAATGCAGAAGAGCAGAACACTGATGGAAGAAATCAGGTCTCCAGGTACACTTTGTGGCCATGAAAGAGTTATTATGCCTTTATAATAGGATGGTGAAGGATGCAAGAACATGTCATTTCTCTGCACTTATTTCTGCCCATCAGCACAACCCCAGATTCCTATTTAAGGCTGTGGATCAGTTAGTTAACCCTGCCTCTCCTTGAGCCCCTACTGATTCTGAAAAGTTTGTTTTGCACTTTGCTGGAAAGGTGGAGTTAATAAGATCTGATATCACCATCAACCCTGCCTTTTTACATGTGGATCACCTGCTTAGGGATTCTTTGAGCAATTTTTCTGCTGTTACGCAGCCTGAACTCGCAGACATCATGTCACTTATGAGAGTATCCGCCAGCCCCCTGGACAAAATCCCAACTAGGTTTTTAATGGAAGTTATGGATTTTACAAATTTTTAACAGCTTTTTAACAGCTCGCTGTGTACTGGCTGTGTCCCTGATTACTTTAAAACAGCTTGTGTTCAGCCAGTCCTAAAAAAAACCTGGGCTTGATCTCACCCTCCTGGATGACTATTGCCCAAGCTCCAAATTACCTTTTATTTCGATTATCGAAAACTTGTATCTAAGCAGCTCCTTTCTTCTTCTTCTTCTGTTGAGTTTTATGGCGGTTGGCATCCCTAATTGTGCATTACCGCCACCTACTGAATTTTAACAGCTTCACAGTTTAAACTCAGCAGCTTCTTGCTGCTGTGGAAAACAATAATACCTTTGAAAAGTTCCAGTCTGGCTTTCATCAACACCACAGCACTGAGGCAGCCCTTCTCAAAGTCTCTAATGACCTTTTAATGAATGCAGACGAAGGCATGTGTTCAATTCTTGTGCTGCTGGACTTAAGTGCTTGTGCCTTTGACACAATTGATCATGGCATTCTTTTAGATAGACTGGGGCACTGGGTGGGCATATCTGGCACTGCACTAGACTGGTTCTCATCTTATCTCACCAATAGGAAATTCTGTGTCAGCATTAATAACTTTATGTCATCCTTTTCCCATATCAAGTATGGTGTGCCTCAAGGTTTAATTCTGGGACCAATACTGTTCTCCTTATACATGCCTCCTTTGGGTGATGTAATCCACAAACATGGTATTTCTTTTTATTGTTATGTGGATGACACGCAGTTGTACCTCCCTGTCAAGCCCATTGACCTTAGTACGCTAAGTTCTCTGCAGGACTGCCTGTCTGACATAAAAAATGGATTGGATGTCGATACATTGCTTCAGCTCAACTCAAATAAAACTGAAATCCTTGTTATTGGGCCCCAACACATCACTAAACAAATACTGCCATCTACTGGTAACTTGTCACAACATATCAAGCCTGTTGCAAAAAATCTTGGTGTCCTGTTTGATAGCAATTTATATTTTGAGCAACATATCACTAAGCTTGTCCAATCATGTTTTTATCACCTCAGAAACATTGCAAAGATCCGATCTATTTTAAATCTTAGTGATGCAGGAACTGTTGTACATGCTTTTATCTCCTCACGCCTTGATTATTGTTCACTTTTCTTAATCAAAAAACTTTGACACGACTGCAGACTGTGAGCTGTTAGGCTGTTAACCAGTACCAAGAAGTATGACCACATAACACCTGTTTTAGCCTCTTTACATTGGCTCCCTGTTTGTTTTAGGATTGATTTTAAGATCTTCTTGATTACTTTTAAGGCTCTTCATGGCCTGGCTCCAGACTATATTTTAGATCTTGTAATCCCTTATGAACCTTCACGTAGTTTGAGATCTTCGGGCAGGGGTCTCCTGTCTGTTCCTGAGTCCAGGATGAAAACTAACAGGGACAGAGCTTTTGCCATCAGGGCCCCAAGGCTCTGGAACAACTTGTCCGAAGAAATTATGTTGTCTGAGTCAGTGTCTTCATTTAAGTCTCTTCTCAAAACACATTTTTACCTGAAAGCATATCCTGATTTTACCTGAACTGGCTGTTTATTTTATTGCTTTTGTGTCCAGTTTTGTGTCCGTGTCCGTGTCCAATACTTTGTCTTTTGCTGTCAGACCTTTCTCATGTACAATATCTGCAAAAGGGCCTTCAATCTGTGCATAATTTGCAACCCATTGTCTACAGTACGACATCATCCCTAAGACGGCCATAACTTGTTTCTTTGTTTCTGGCTTTGGGATGAGCTGAATTGCCTGGGTTCTATTGGGTGATAGGGACTTCCCCTCAGCTGAGATCACATGACCCAAGAATGTAACCTTTTCAGACACAAATTGCAGCTTGGACAAGCTAGTTTTGTGGCCATTTTCTGCAAGGTGATTGAGCAAAGCTAGTGTGTCTTTTACACAAGCTTCTCTTGTTTTTGAGCAGATCATAAGGTCATCTACATACTGTGGCAGCACACTTCCTTCTGTCAATTTCAACATTTCCAAATTGTTTTTTAATGCATCGTTAAAGATTCCAGGACTCTCCAAATACCCTTGGACAAGTCTGGTGAATGTGAAACTCTTACCTTCAAAAGAGAACGCAAACCAATACTGGCTGTCAGGATCCACTGGGATGCTGAGAAAAACATTAGCTAGGTCAACAACTGAAAACTACTTACTCCCAGGTGGCACCTGTGAGAGTATTGTGTGTGGGTTGGGAACATTGGGTGCTCTTGCATGTACTGCTGCATTTACCGCCTGCAGGTCCTGCACGAATCTCCAGTGTTGTGGTTCTCCGGCGTCCCGGAGTTTCTGTAAGGGGAAAATAGGTGTTTGGACTGTAGAATTTGCGCATGGAATAATCACTCCTGCTTTTAAAAGAGAATCAAACACCGGTTTAATACCGTCAACAGCTTCCTTCTTCAAAGGATATTGGTTCTGACACGGCCTGTATGAAGATTTTGGTGTGATTACTACAGGCTCAGCATCTTTGATTAATCCTACATCATACTTGTGTTGTGCCCACAAGCATGATGGTACCTGATTTAACTCAGGAATTTCTGAGACGTCTTTCACAAAAATGTTTTTGTGTACATTATTTCATCATCTGATGTTACCAAACGGGCCATTAAAAACTCTGAATCTGGAATGAGCTCAATGCTTCTTACCCCTGTTGTTATAGCTGAAAATCTTTTCCGGGATACCTGAAGTTGGTTGTGAAAATCCACCCCTGCGTCTGATGTCTTTACCCAGCCAGCAGCTTCCTCACAACGTCTGGTCCAAGGGCCCAAGCATTTCCATGTATCCTGCTTTGCTTTGACCAGGGGGACATGAGGATATGTGTTAGGGACCTGAAACAAAGCTTTACACAGTGGATCATTGAAAGCTACTGAGACAGTGCATCTTTTATCATTCCAGTACAACCAGGTCAGCTTTAGTGTGTTTCTCCCTTTGTCTTGCCTGAACCATGTGTCCTCAAAATGTTTATCAACCCCAAGATGTACATGTGATGTGCAGTGTAACTCTTGTGGCGACTTGATGTCTATTCGTGTATAGTTGTCTGGAAAGAGAGCTCTGACCTCAGTGATCAGAGTGTTATTTACAGAGCCAGCAGCTGTGTGAGGCAGTTTCCATTGATAAGAGTACATCAGCTCCCTGCTACTGTGTTTCACATATTGTGATGCAGTGTCAGAAATTCTGGCTACAATTTTGCCTTCGGGAGTGGAAATCAGAATAATTCCTAATCTTATCATCATATCTCTTCCGATAATGTTGATCGGGCATCGTTTAGATAACAAGAATGAATGTTTAAAGTGTTTCTCAATTTCTTCACTGCATGGCAATGGTGTGGTATACCTTTCCACCAGGGGTGTTCCTGAAACTCCCACTGTCCTCACAAATCTGCCACTCATCTTTGGAAGGACTGCAAATTCTGACTCTCTGATGACAGAATCAGTCGCACCAGAATCCACAAGAAAAACAATATCTTTTCCAGCAACATTGATTGTGTGTTCAGGCATGCGTTTGTATGCATCATGTGTATATTCAGTGTATATCTCTGCTGGGGCTTTGTCATCAGTGGCTTGTGTGTGCTCAAGGTAAGAGATAGCCTCACTTATCAATGTCTCTGTGTGTGTCGGTGTCTCATGCAGGCAGTTGTCTGTGTCTTGTGTGTTCACATGCTCTTTTGTGTCAGTGTGGGTGCTCTCTCTTGCCCTCAGCTGCGCCATCTGTAATCTGTCCGTCAGGTGCGTACTTTTCTTCCTTTGCTCATCTTTGAGGAATTTTTCTGCATGGATAGCGTGTCTCTGTATGGTCTCCAGGTTACCATACTCCCAGGTCACGCAGTCGCGTTTCACCATGTCCGCAATCTCAGGGTGGATGCCATTGATGAAACGGTCACGTAGATGTACTTCCCAGGGGGGTGATTATATAATTACCCCCCATAGCTTCAGGCTTTTTCAGTCCGCTGTTTGTATTATGGATCTCTGTGAGCCTGGCCAAATACTCTACTACAGTCTCACCATCCTTTTGTTTGCAGGCTGTTATCTTTCCCAAATCCATTCTCAGGGAGAAAAGAGTCTTTATTTTGTCACAGAGGTCAGTGACAGCCTGCTTATACGGTATGTTATCAACATGGTCCCACTCTGTCTGTTTCGGCATCTGAGTTCCTAACAGTCTCTGTAGCTCGATGGTGGTGGGTCTGAACTGTTGGCAGAAGGCCAGTAACTGTGTGGCATATGCCTCCCCCCCATCCCGAACAGAGGGGAGAAATTGTGTGGCTTCTTTCAGGTCAGCATATGTCCATGGTCTGAAAATCAGTTGTGAGGTCCCATCTCCTGCTGCCATCTCCATCATTGGTGCAATCACTTTTAAGGAGGTGCCGCAGTTTGATCTGGGCCGGAATTCTTTGTTGCTTCGAGTGTGATGAGGGCTGGAAGGGCGATTGGGGGTGTTTGGGCCACCCCAATGTGATTTGTAGGCCTCTTTGGGTGTTGGAGGTGCGGGAATAAATGATCCTTGTCCTCCTGTTGCCTCGTCTGGGTATTTTGAGGTCGCAGTTGGTGGCTGTGCCTCTGCTGGTGCTGCTGTTGTAGCTGCTGCTGCTCGTTGTTGAGGCTGACTTCCTTTGATGGGGGCCGAGTCCAGGTCCAGATCCAGCTTGGCACATTGTGGGACATACTGAGACACAGAGGTGTTTGGCTGATCTGTCCCTGCCTTATTTATTTTTTTTATCCCTGATATGGGCTTCATGCTGCCAACAAGCATAAGCCTTCCAGTCTGCTTTAAATTGCTTATTTCTTTTCTTTTGAGTGACTTGTTCTTTCTCTTCTAATTTGCCTTTTGATATCTCTATCTGTCTGAGAGAGAAGCTGCCGGTTGATGGAAAACCAAATTCCTTTACCCAGATGTCCAGCTGGTCAATGCAGTGCTTACCATAATTGGTAATCATGTAGTTTATATTAAGGGATTTCAACATAGGTGATAGCAGTTTTTCATTCTCAGAAGTTTTGCTATTGTTAGAACCCATATTTATTCTTTAACCCGGATTCCCCAACTATAATAACTTCGTTTGATGTTTTAAATAGCCTCTTTGTGCTTTTTAATATTTTTGCTGGATTCTTAGGAGCGCTTCTGCCACAATTAAGAGGAAAGAAAAAAAGGACCTTGAAGCTGGCTGCTAGGGGAAAGACAGTTAGATAGTTTACAGACTTCCTTGAGAACCAACCCAAAAAATAATAATAATAATAATAACCCTTCAATGTCTCTAAGAGTGGCCTGTTTTTATTGCCTTCCCAGATCATCTGTTTGGCATTCACACCTTTTACTTACTCAGTTTTTTAATTATTTTATGTTTTTTTTTTGTCTTTTTATTTTCCCTTTCACACATTCACTCCTCCTCCTTTTTAAAGATGACTTCTAAACTATGAATCTTTAAATAACCCAAGAGGGAACCAAATGACTGTGTAAAAAATAATTGCAGAAAAGAACCGGTCTGTAAGAAATTCCCTGTCTGACAGTGAAAAGGTTGGCCAAATACTGCAATGATTCACACAGCGGTCCCAGACCTGCCCTGCTGACACGTCTGTCATGCACACCCCTCACGGTAGCGAGAATCGGTATTCCCCGGGCCCCCTTGAATAAACTCACCTGAAAGAGAGTGCTGCCACAGCCACTAGGTTCACTGGATCACAGCGGTGAGCGAGCCTCGGACACCCAGGGCTGCAGGCCCCCTCGTCTCCACCCTTCCTTGCCGGGGAGGTTGAGGTACAGAGTCCCAGACTCTAGCCGTGCACGGTCTTAACCTGCCGCTCTGAGCGCCAAAGTCCTCTCACACGAGTGAAAATGCCGACAACGCCAAATTGTAGTGGCAATTCCTTCAGAATAATGAAACACTCAAGGCAATCACTTGTCTTTCTGTAGGTTTACTTCAAGCGTCTGCAGATGGACTCACAGCAGCAAAAACATACATCAGTATAATCTACTCTGAATGAGTACAGAGAAAAAAGGAGCATCAGTTATTTATCCAGTCTTCAGGGTCAGACTCCTCAACCCGGGGAGAAGAGTGTCCCTGAAGTCTGGACATAACAGTCAATAGGATAATTTGTAGTTCCATGTCATCATTATCAGTATACTCTTCTCATCTCGCAGTCCAAACGATCATACACAGATGAAGTATTGACGCCAAACAATTATATTAATATCTGTATGTTATTATATCAGAGAGTCTGTTTGTTCTTGCCATTACAACTATAATACAGGTCAGATAAATTAAGGACCAAGTGGGTATAAGTATAAAATTTAAATAAATGTAAAGTGCAAAGTGGATTTACCCGTATGTAATAATATATGTAATAAGTAGTAGTGCATGTACTGTCAAGTTAAGTGTAGTTTATTTTGATTATTATGAGACAGTTGATATTGCACAGCAATAATAGAAGTATGAATAAATATCAATAAATTTAACTGATAGAGTATATTGCAATGGAGTATTAAACAGAGAATATTGCACAATTATTTCAAGTATTGCAGTAATGTTAATGATCCACTGTCCAGTTTATCGACTTAGGGTCATATAGACTGACACTTAGAGGGAGGAGTTAAACAGTTTGATGGCCACAGGCAGGAATGACTTATTGTGGCACTCTGTGGTGCATTTTGAGGGGATTAGTCTTTCGCTGAAGGTACACCTTTGTTTGACTAGCACGTCATGGAGTCGTTGGGAGACACTGTCCAAGATGGCATGTAGTTTGGCCAGCATCCTCCTCTGTGACACCACCGACAGAGAGTCTAGCTCCACCCCCACAATGTCACTGGCCTTACGGATCAGTTTGTTGAGTCTGTTAACGTCCGCTACCCTCAACCTGCTGCCCCAGCATGCAACAGCATACAGGATAGCACTGGCCACCACAGACTCATAAAACATCCTCAGCATTGTAACAGAGCCACACTCTTTTCAAACATGGCTCAGCTGCCATTTTGAATTTCCTTTCTTTGTCTAACCATGCGGCCGCTACTCAGCCACCATTCTGATTTGGATTTCTTTTGTTTGATGCCATTTTGGATCCAAGGTGTCATTTTGGATCACACACACACACACTTTTCTGTAGTTTAGTGCATTTAGAATTAGACTTCATATTGTGTGTTTTTGCATTTATTATCTTTTAATAAATGCTGGTGTCTTTAATGGTGCATAAGAGTGAACAATTTGCCAACCTCTTCTATGTTGAACTCCAAATCCTTCAACCTACGAGCTATTAATGGTAATTTTGGTGGTAGTTATTAATTTAATTATTAATCAGAGTTCCAAATTGATAGTTTAGTGTATTTTATGAGACTGAATCAATTAGCCATCATTTTCCCTTCTTTTATGGTGGTGTCCCCAGAGGACTTAATTCATTAAAGTTATTATTTTTAATTATCTATAATTCTGATAATTGATTGCAACTACATAATTTGGTGCCCTTTAACCGTTGTAAATCCCAACACTGTTGTGGCTGCTTTCTGTTTTTATGGCCCAAAACTGTTGACTACCCTCCCCCTGGATCTTAGAACTTCCTTATTATTTTTAAAAAGAAATTAAAGATCTATCTTTTTAATCAGGCTTTTTTAATTTAGGGGGAAGCAACTTTGTCAGCTCTTACATTTTTATGTCAATGTTTTATCATATATATTATCATATATTATCAAATGTATTATTTATTCTTATTGTTTATTTTCATTTTTGTTTTTAATCTTGTTTTGTAAAGCACTTTGGGCTGTATGTTTGCATATTGTTACGGACAGAACAACCGGAGACAATGGTAAGGAGACAGAGAGTTTATTACAACACAGAGGTAATATGGGATGGTATTGATACTGGCCTTTATCTCACTGTTGGTGGAAGAGTGTGGGCACTGGGGCGACACACGGGAGCCGGGGTTCGGGGTTCCAAGTGGTAGTTTTCTCAACGTAGCGTAGTGGGTGAGTCCGTGTAGCATTCGTAGGAAGACTGCGATGCTCTGTCCTTCGTATGAACGAGACCGGACCCTGACTGAGGTGAGGAGCTGGGTTATATAGGGAGTAGAGTGGCTGATTATGTGCAGGTGTGCGATGGGTGACAGGTGCTGGGAATTAATACTCAGGTGAGGAGGTGCGGTGTGAAGGGGAGTCTGAAGTGCGAAGTGACTGGAGAAAACAAGACAGACTGTGACAGTACCCCCCCCTCCACGGCCAGCTCCCGAGGGCCGAAAGACCCCCCCCCTCCCCCGACACCGCGGCCTGTCCCTAAGGGCCAAGCCGATCCGGGGAGCTTATCGGGATCCGGTGTGTCGGGCGGTCGACCAGGAGCTTGGGCCGAGCTGGAGACCGGAGCGACCTCTGCCGGTCGACCAGGAGCTTGGGCCGGGCTGGAGACCGGAGCGACCTCTGCCGGTCGACCAGGAGCTTGGGCCGGGCTGGAGACCGGAGCGACCTCTGCCGGTCGACCAGGAGCTTGGGCCGGGCTGGAGACCGGAGCGACCTCTGGCGGTCGACCAGGAGCTTGGGCCGGGCTGGAGACCGGAGCGACCTCTGGCGGTCGACCTGGAGCTGGGCCGGGCTGGAGAACGGAGCGACCTCTGGCGGTCGACCTGGAGCTTGGAGACGACTGGAGACCGGGGAGGAGACTGGAGAGGAGACCTCCGGGCTGGAAGCCGGAGAGGAGACTGGAGAGGAGACCTCCGGGCTGGAAACCGGAGCCGAGACTGGAGAGGAGACCTTCGGGCTGGTAACCGGAGCGGACTCTGGCCGACTGCTGACCTCCGGGCTGGAAGCCGGAGCCGAGACCTCTGGGCTGGTAACCGGAGGCAGGCGGCGGCGCCGCCTCAGGGCTGGAGGCAGGCGGCGGCGGCGCCGCAGGGCTGGAGGCCGGAGCCGAGACCTCCGGGCTGGTAACCGGAGCGGACTCTGGCCGGCTGCTGTCCTCCGGGCTGGGAGCCGGAGCGGAGACTGGAGAGGAGACCTCCGGGCTGGTAACCGGAGCGGACTCTGGCAGGCTGCGGACCTCCGGGCTGGAGGCCGGGGCTGAGCCTGGGGACGCTGGCGGCTGACGGACCTCCGGGCTGGAGGCCGGCGGCGAAGGCCGGGACCCTCTGGAGACGGCGCCTCAGGGCTGGAGGCAGGCGGCGGCGGCGGCTGCGCCTCAGGGCTGGAGGCAGGCGGCGGCGGCTGACAGACAGGTTGGGGATTCGTGGATGACCATAGGTTCGGCGGGCCAAACTCCTGGCAGAATCTCGCCAAGAAGAGGTCCAGAGAATGGAGAACTGCCTCTTCCTTAACCGCCAGGGATCCAGCCCAGTGCAGTGCCGGACCGGCCAGCTGAAGCACCACGAAGGCTACCTGTGTCCGCTCAGATGGGAACTGATCAGGGTGTAACAGGAACGCGAGGCAGCACTTCGTGAGGAACTCTTCGCAATTTTCTACTATACCGGAGAAAATCCCCGGCTGTAGAAGCTCGTCCACAGCAATAAAGGGACTAGGGAGGCTGAGGATATAACGTTTGGCCAACCCACTCAGGTGAAGTAGGGAATTCTTGGCCGTCATCCTTGTTGAGGTCCGGTCTTCTGTTACGGACAGAACAACCGGAGACAATGGTAAGGAGACTGAGAGAGTTTATTACAACAAAGAGGTAATATGGGATGGTATTGATACTGTCCTTTATCTCACTGCTGGTGGAAGAGTGTGGGCACTGGGGCGACACACTCAGGAGACTGGAAACACACAGGAGCCTGGAGACACACAGGAGCCGGAGGTTAGAGCGACACACTCAGGAGACTGGAGATAGACGGGAGCCGGGAGCTGGAGCGACACACTCAGGAGACTGGAGACAGACGGGAGCCGGGGTTCGGGGTTCCAAGTGGTAGTTTTCTCAACGTAGCGTCGTGGGTGAGTCCGTGTAGCATTCGTAGGAAGACTGCGATGCTCTGTCCTTCATATGAACGAGACCGGACCCTGACTGAGGTGAGGAGCTGGGTTATATAGGGAGTAGAGTGGCTGATTATGTGCAGGTGTGCGATGGGTGACAGGTGCTGGGAATTAATACTCAGGTGAGGGGGTGCGGTGTGAAGGGGAGTCTGAAGTGCGAAGTGACTGGAGAAAACAAGACAGACTGTGACACATATAAGGTGCTATACAAATAAAGTTATTATTATTATTATTATTATTATTATTATTATTACAGTGAGGTATCTGAGAGTTGAGAATTGAAAAAATTACACTTCACATTGGAAATTCATGTCCCCTTGGACATCAGAGATTTTAACCTACGTATATAAATACGTAAAACTGACCTAAACATACAGTACACACTGAGTGGGCTGAAAATTTTACTCAGGAGCCCATTCATACCTCTTCGACCCCAGATCCTCACTTCTCAGCCCCTCCTAGGATCATGTTCTAGCTTATATGACTCTGGAATTGAATCAATGTCTGTTTGTTCACTTAGCACACACATTTTCCACAGTTCTGGAATGTCATCAACACATTTTCAGATGGAAAATAATGCAGGAGCAGTAGAAATTCAACTCACTGCCATGTACACACTACTCACACCACTATGGTGTTTTTCTTTCAGTGCCAATGCGTGTTTCTCACTTGTGAGAGGTATGAGTGTGGGTAATGCATCTGCCAGCCCTTGTGCACATTAATCAACAGGTCCAGGAGTATGACTGCTCTCATTCCTCTCTCTTTTTCCTCAATAAGATAGTCATCTCCAAGACATTCCCAACATTTACAACCTGTCCTCTGCAGTTATCACCTCAACCTGGGACATTAACAGCAGCAATATTCTTCTACTCTGCAACTACACCACACCACGTCTGCATGATGTTCTGGTTCTAGAATCATAATCAGAAATACTTTATTGATCCCCGAGGGGAAACTCTTTTGTTACAGCTGCTCACTATCACGTCAATGCATACTTGAGAATAGAAGGAATAGAAGTACTAAGCAAATCAAAATATAATAACTTATAATACAGGTAAAACAAATGTAAGTACCAAGTGGATTTAGAGGTTGATAAGTATGTACGGTATAATACAATGTAATAATATAAGTAACATGTAATAGTGCAATAATGAGTACTGTCAAGTTAAGTGTAGCTTATTAAGATGAGTATGAGACGATGGATATTGCACAGCAGTTTCTTTGTCAGTAACAATATCCCCGAAACAGTTTATGTAAATGTTCAAAAAACAGTTGTACAAAATAGTCAAAATTGATCCCCCCTTAGGGGAACGCTAGCAGTTTTCCCCACTTCCAGACATTGTGCTAGGCTAACACAATGTGTTGCTGAATTATGTTGCAGGCAGGTTGAACTTTTGTGTACTTTTGCTGGAGCCCCCTAGTCTCATTGAAATAAATGATGAGGCTGCACTTTTTCACAGTGCTATTGTCTGTCTGAACTTAGCCTTATGCCGTCTGTTTATCATGAACAGTAACATCACTACTTTTATCATTACTGTTCTTACTCCATAAATAAAAATAGACAATTCAAGTCAACTACTACAGCACCATTAAAAGTCAAAAGCTTGTTTCACCAAGAAAAAGTAATCTGATTCAGCTTTAATGATACCTTAATCTTACTATTGTTGCATTGTGCAGATATTCTATTATAAATAATAGAAGTTTGAAATGTTGGCGGTGAACAGTCATACATTGTCATTAAACATTATGTGGCGTTTTGCCAAACTGTCGAACAACATTGTTTTTCATCAGGGAAAATACAGCTTTAGATTTGACTTGATATTACTGTTAGATTTTCTTGCACAGATTTCTTGTGTCACTCAGGTTTCACTAGTGTTGCCAACTCTTTTCCAATGAAAGTAGCTAGCACTAGCTCCAAAGGTCGCTAAAAGTCGCCAGGTGGTGTCATCAATATTCAAATATTATATTTGAATAAAGCTTAGTGGTTGTGTCAGTTGCAGTGAGGGAGAGATCACCTTAAACCATATAAAAAAGGTAGATATAGAAATCTTTAGCAAAATACTCACAAACTCACTACAGGGACATCATACATTTGAAGTAAAAATAGTTACAAAGGGCAGGAGAAGATCAAGATCAAACAAGCTATTTACATATTTACAAACTATAGGAACATCCTAATCCAGAAAGAAAAAATGAGAGAGAAGCGTCTATACTCAAACCTGACTGCCCCACAGCTACTGCGGCCTGTGAGCACGGCGCAGGAGGAGAGGGACAGACCCCGGCACTGTTGTTAGAAGAGCCATTCAGCATGCATGGGAATGAATTACAATATAAAATATATTTCTTACCTTTTCCCAGATGGTCTTTATAAGTCACTAAATTCGTCGCTAATCGCTTTTTAGAAATAAAGTCTGTCCATCCATCCAGTTGTTCGTCCAAAGCAAGACATTTCAAAAACTACCAGCCAGATAGACATTCAGTTTGTTATGGATATTAGTTATTATTTGTTTTATTCATATTATTTATTTTTTAATGTCTTACTGGCAATTAGTTATTCAGTATTGACCACTTTGGGTCTACATACTCTGTGACTGTACACTATCATAGATTTTATGTAAAGAAATCTGAATGGTTTTCAAAGGCATTTATTGTATCATAGGGAAACTTTGCCCATTTTCAACCAGCTTTGTATCATTACAATGTGGGTAGTATACTGTATGCATATGAACAATGGTTAACTTCCCTCCATGTTGTCCTGCACCCAGAGCTCCACATTCATTTGCCGGCTCTAGGGCTGTTATTCGAACTACAGATTGTACATTTTTTGTATGCCTGCTGTCAGAGAGCCAACACAGACACCACCAGCTCCACCCACTGCAATCAACAGATCTCACTCACCTGAGTACTGATCACACACCTGCCATTAATCACCAACCCCACACTATAAAGTCACACTCCCCCGGTTCACTCACTGTCTGGTCTCAAACCTATTATGAGATTCTACCCGACCGCAGTGTCACCTGAAGTATCCCCAAGGACTTTGGACTCCACTCAACCGTTGTGTGTGTTTTCAACTCCTGGCTATCCTGTTTCCCGTCTCCTCCAGTAGACTGAACTACCTGCTCTATATCAGATAAGACTCGTAGACTTTCCTAGCTCGAGCCCCTCGTCTCTTCAGTCATTGCTTTACCCAGTACTCTGTCTTGCTTTTTCAAATAAATCCCTCGTCATTGTACTAACCTCCGTGTCCCGTGTCTGCCTGCTGACACCTGCCTCCCGGACGTGGTTAGCCTAGCTTAGCATAAAGACTGGAAGCAGAGGGAAGTTTGGCTCTGTCCAAAGTACGGCTGCTGAAACGGAACTGGCATAGGGCCGCAATCACCCCAACAAAAATGGCAGACCTGGCCTATACTGATCCAAGTCTGGGTCTGCCAGGACTACACCAATATCTGCCTGTGACTGATCTTGTATACTGCTGGAACTAGGAAATGTTTAATTAGTAATACAAAACCATGAAATTAAAACAAGGGCCCTTCCCTTTACCAATGCAATATTAGTTATACTAATATTAACTAATATTACACTTACTTAATGCAACACGGGATTTTATTTTGTGTTCAGCATAACACTGAAACTGTCCTTGTAATGATTTGCTTTTGATATGTACAGTGAACACAAATTATTCATTTTATTGAACAAGAAAAACAATTTTTAAATTACTACCAAACTACCAAAATTATTGTCAAGTGCACAGGGTTTGTGTTATTCATTAAAGTTCCCCTCCAGACATGTTTTAGGATATATAAAAATGCTTTGAGTAATTTGTAATCATTTTTCCACAAAAGTTCAATTACCTCATTAAAATTCTTAAAATCTACTCCTCCCTAATTGAAAAATCCTGAATCTATCCCCCCACCCTGCATTACCCCTTGTCTACCCCCATGACATCCATTCATGTGGTATGTTTTCTGTTATAAGAATTTATTTTAACAAACTAAAAACTCTCACCCCCACCCTCACCCCTCTATCTACCCACCCTGAGTCTGGTTCTGTCCAAGGTTTCTGCCTCTTTAAAGGAAGTTTTTTCTTGCCACTGTCACCAAGTGCTTGCTCATGGTGGTAATTGTTGGGTCTCTGTAAATAATTTTATAAAAAGTACGGTCTAGACCGCCTCTATAGGAAAAGTGCAACAAGATAACTTCTGTTATGAATTGGCGCTATATAAAATAAATAAATAATAAAATAATAAATAAAATTGAAGACTCTTTTGTTGTTGTGAACATTAAGCCTTTCCAGTAAATTACCAAAACATTAAAGTCAATTTACTTTCATGGAACATAAGAACACTTTTCAGCTGTTGACAATATCTGGACCAATCTAACTGTGACAATAAATGGAGGAAGGGGAATAAGAAACAATAGATGGTACGAGTTAACAGAGTATGTGGGGAGGTACACATTTATTTTTTTTTTCCACAGGTAAATGCTGTATGATTAAAGTTCACACCAACTAGACAAACATTCAGAGTATACATTGATACTATATTTGTGTAGGTACTGGACAGTGGCGGAATGAGTATTCATGTTTTTTACTTAAGTAAAAGTACCAATACCTGTAGGTAAAATCTGTGTTCAAAATTTTACCTTAAAGTATTAGCAGCAAAATATACTAAAGTAAAAGTATCTAAAGTAAAGGTATTCAGCTGGCAGAAGAATTATCTCTGTCAGTGTGAAATTATATTATTAGATTATTATTACGGATGCATTATTGTGTATGCAGCATTTTATGTTGTGGCTGGTTAGGAAAGAAAAGAAAAGCTATTTTTAACTACGTTATATACTATATATTCAGATAATATATACTTAATGGTAGGGGGAGACTGAGTAGATTTCAGACTGGATGCTGGGTCCAACATGATGCTCTGACTGGTGGCGACAGTTCAAACAAAGTAACTCAATCAACCAAAAGCTCATATACTATATCATACTGGTAGTTTTAGCTTCAGGCTTTAGCTAACATCAGAAGCAGTATACAGTAATATGGACTGCTACAACACTGAAAGCTATTCTAATGTTGCATGCTAACGTGCTAATCGCGATTAGCATGCTAGGGCGCTAATCACAATTAGCATCACAACTTTTACAAACTGCATTGAATTGGTACAGTATTAAAATACACACGTGTGTATTTACCTTCTGTGTACTCTCCATTAACTTGAGTTATGTTCATATATAACCTTTCTTCTGATATCAACTGTGTTCACATAGCTAGCTAGCTACGTCTGCTTTAGCTAACGTTACATCTGACTGCAGCTTAGTCTGTGGTGTTATCTTTACAATTTGGCTAAAACTTGGATTAAAAACTTGGGGGGGAAAGTACTTACGTGTCGTTTGTAGCTAGCCTTAGAATATAACTCCTAGATGAATACACAACGGACCACAACAAAGAATCTGCACTGCCAGCAAAACCAGTTCAAATATAATGACTATTATTTATTAGTAATAATATTTTAATATTTTTTTAACCAAGCAAACCATGTCCATATGACATTACTCAGGGGTTTCCCCCCCTCAAATCTATAACGATTTATTTTCTTCTATTAATTATGAGTAGTAAGCTGCTCTGGCATAACAGTGGGATTTCCTATACGTTTTAAGACTATCTTGCCAGACTAAACAAGATTCTTCCAGGTTGTTGGAACGCCATTTCCTTTCAAGTTTTTGTGATGTTTGCTTTAATTTGCGGGTTTGGGGTTATACCATGGAGCTAACCTTCTTTGTTTTATTATCTTCTTTTTTAAAGGAACGATAGAATCGAGTATCGTTTGCAGTGAGCCTGCAGCGCTATCAACTAGATGGTCAATTTGGGAGGGGCTACGATTTGCATAGGAGTCCTCTGTTATATTAAAACATAACATTGAATTAAATGCAGATGGGATCGCTTCTTTAAATGTAGCTAAAGAAATATCAGATAGACATCTAGAGTAAGAGTTTTTGCCTAATGGCGTGTAGTTCAGTGATAGCAGTTCAAAAGATATTAAGTAATGGTCCGATAAAGACGGATTCTGTGGAAAGACTAAAAGTTCAATTTCAACGGCATATATCAGAACAAGGTCGAGGGTGTGGGTAAAACAGTGAGTGGCTTCATGTACACTCTGACAAAAGCCAATCAAATCTAATAGTGAGATAAATGCAATACTAAGGCTATCATTTTCAACGTCCACATGAATATTGAAATCACCTACAATAGTTACTTTATCTGTTTTAAGGAACGAACTTGATAAAAACTCTGAGAATTCAGATAAAAACTCAGAATAAGGACCAGGAGCACGGTACACTATAACAAATGTCGTGTTTTCCAGGCCGGGTGTGAAAGACTAAGAACAATGCTTTTAAATGAGTTTTAATTTAGTTTAGGTTTAGGGTTGATTAATAGGTTTGAGTCAAAGATGGATGCAACTCCACCTCCTCGGCCAGTGCCTCGAGGAATGTGAGTATTAATATGACTGGGTGGAGTGGATTAATCTAGGCTAACATATTCTTTATGACCCAGCCAGGTTTCTCTCCTCTCTGCTTCTGTCGCTTTCAGCAGGTATTTCTGCCTCCGGAGCTGCAGAGACTGGATCTGTGGTTGTGGGCCACAGAGATCTGATGTTTAAGAGTCCACATTTAATTCTCCTATTTTGTTGTGCTCTTTCAGTGTTTTTGTTTAGGTTTTTATTTAAAACTCCTCTTCTGTTAACTTTAGATTTTATTCATTTAAGTGGTCGGGGGGCAGACACTGTCACTAAGGAGTTTTGGGTGGGTAATTGCGCAGAGAAGCATGTAAGACTGCAACCCTACCTCCTGGTCTCAACTCTGAGTTTTCATGGTTTTGGTCTACTAATAAACTCGGCCAGATTTCTGGATATGAGAGCTGCTCCATCCAAAGTGGGATGAATGCCGTCTCTCCTAATCAGACCAGGTCTTCCCCAAAAAGTCAGTCAATTATCTACAAAGCCCACGTCGTTTGCTGGACACCACCTCGACAGCCAGCGGCAGAGTGAAGACACGCGGCTAAACATGTTGTCACTGGTCAGGTTTGGCAGAGGCCCAGAGAAAACTACGGAGTCCGACATTGTCTTTGCATATATACACGCCGACTCAACATTAACTTTAGTGACCTCCGATTGGCGTAAGCGGGAGTCGTTACCGCTGACGTGAATAACAGTCTTACTGCATTTATGTTTATCCGCCAACAGCCAACAGTTTTAAATAGGATTCAACGTCGCCCGCTCTTGCCCCAGGAATACATTTGACTATGGTCGCTGGTGATGCTAACTTCACGTTTCTCAAAATAGAGCTGCCAATAATCAGAGTTGGTTTCTCAGCGGGTGTGTCGCTGAGTGGGGAGAACTTGTTTGAAACGTGAACAGGTTGCAGGGAGACGGCTAACAGGAGCTACCTCTGGTCGGTCCGCACCGGCTACTGGGGGCTGGCTAACTAAAACAGCTAATGAATGAGTTCCCATGGTGCAGGACCGCGTTTCCAATTCACTAGGCCTCGGCTCCAATGCTACAAATAAACGACATTTATTATATGTACTATTATCACTAAAGGAGGCAGAGGAATAGCTAAACATCTGACATACTAAGCAGGAGAGAGCACGAGAGTGAGAGGGAGAGAGAGAAGCCATCACTAGCTGCTAAGCTAAAGAACGGTAGCTAGCAAAAATGAATAGCGTGTAAACTATGGTATTAGTGAGAAAGTCGTTAAAAGGAGAGAGCTATGAGTGCTTGAGCAGAACTAGTGTACGTTTATAGCAGATAGTTAATCACTATAATGAAGAATCGAACAAAATTAACTGTGATGAGCTAGAGCAGCAGAAATACACTAGTAGTAAAACACAAACGGCGGTGACCGGAAATGACACTATACGCTTACCTCAGCACGTCAGGATCGGGTTATAATAAAACAGAAATAATTTACATAAATTCAACAAGGAAAAGGGTCTTTCAATCTTAAAGTATGTTTATAAAAAAGCTCATTAAACTTGCCAAGTAAAAATCAAGATTATTTTAAAATAAACAAAACAAAGTAGTACCTTCAGCAACTCATCCCCCCAAAAAGCACCACAGAGCACCACAGGAAGTCATTCCTGCCTGTGGCCATCAAACTCTAACTCCTCCCTCTATGTGTTAGTCTATATGACCCTAAGTCATTAAACTGGGCATTGATCATTACATCTCTGCAATACTTGACACAATTGTGCAACATTCTGTGTAATACTCGTGTGCAATATTTTAGTTTAAAATTCCCTATTTATTGATATTGATATTACTCATACCTCTATTACTGCTGTGCAATATCCTCTATCTCATTATAATCTTAACACTTAACTTGACCGTTCATGCACTATTACCTTATACCGTATTATTATCATCAACCTGTATTATAGTGTATTATATTTTTTGCTAGTACTTCTATTCCTGTGTGCACTGACGTAAAGGTGAGCTGCTGTAACAAAAGAGTTTCCCCTCGGGGATCAATAAAGTATTTCTGATTCTGATAAATAAATGTTATTTTAATTTACCTTTTCATAGACCTATAAGTTCAGGGGCCATTTTTAGAGTTTACCCTCTGTCCATCCCCAACACTCAACTGGTCCAGGTCAGTATGGCCATATTGTATCTCACCCAAATTCAGGCCACCACATGGGCCATTGCTTGTCCAGTTGAGGCTACATGTGCCAATTCTCAGCCTACATTGGCCCAAGTCAACACACCCAAAACCTAGAATTAGATTGTGTCAAATGTCTATGGATGAACACTAACATTAGCTAGTTTCTAATTTAAGTTACGGGATCTTTTCCACAGGAGCCATATGTTTCTCACTTCTTTAATAATTGATTAATTTATTTGTCAGGGGCAATGCAAAAACATTGTAACAGGTTAAAATAACATGATACAGATGTGTTGCATATGGGATTCCTAGCCAAGGCTGATTTGCTTTTCTGCTTAAAAGGTCATAACATATCATCATTACCAAGAGTACATTAAATTGAGTATGTAATAAATAATGACATTCTCATACATGTTACATCACATTACAATAATTGTACATGTATTGCATATGTGTATGTGTGCATGTGTATGTTCCCTATTTCATGGAAATATATGTGTATGGGCTTAATTTTATAGGTGTGTATGTACGTGTGCATGCATGCACGCAGTCTTAATGAGAATATACTCTATGTGTGTTTATCTATTTTTCTTTCTGTGTGTACGTGTCCATGATCAGAGATCAGTGATCGCAGGTTTGGTTTTGTTTCAGCCAGTATTTCACCTTTTCATTAAACGTTTTCAGATCAGTTTGTGTATTTATTTCCTTAAGTAGGGCATTCCAAAAATGTATTTGTTTCATTGAAAAAGATGACTGTTTTGCGCTGTGCCACTCTGAAGTTGCCATTTGTTGATTCCCTAGTGGCTATTCTGTTGATATTTGTTTTTGTGACATATGGACAAAGCACATTTGCAGCGAGATTATTCACACATTAAAAAATCAGTTTGATAATAGAAAACTATTTCAGAATTATACAGTGGTGCCAATTCATTTGTTTTGATCCATTATTTTCAGTGATTGTTTGTATAGTGATTTAACAGGTTTTACAGCTGACTGTGAAGCCTGGGTCCATACAGTAACACAATAGGATAAATGTGAAAATATCATGGCATGCATGAACAGTTGAGCTGCCTTAAGGGGTATGTAATGTCTTATCATTCTAAAACAGTTCAGATTTGTCTTTACTATCTTGCATATGTTTTAACGTGTTTGTCAAATTTGAGTTGGGAATCTAAAATGACACCTAAAAATTTAAAATCACTGACTTATTTCCTCTTAATCTATTTTGATTATAAGCTTGTCTTTTGCTTTTCTTTCTCATGGAAAAACACATAGATGATTTAGGTTAGATGATTATTATAGAGCCATTTGGGATACACCCTCCATTTCTTTTTTTAATGTCTCTGCTGCTACACAAGAGGTTTTAGCTGATATGTAAATGACTGTGTCATCAGCATACATTTGACAACCAGCTCTTTTGCAGCATGATGGTAAATCATTTATGTATAAGCTGAAGAGGCCCCATGATTGAGTCTTGTGGAATACCCATTCTGGATCGTTGAGGGATTGAATATTTTTTATTGATTTTAAAGCATGCTCTCTACATTCGAGATGTAATGCAAACCAGTCAGTTGCTTGCTTTTGTAAGGTCTCATTCTACTATGTGGAATGTTGATTTATTTTTTCTATTAGACTATTAGACTAAGTAAGAAAACAGCTGACAATTTTAGATTATTGGGTGGTCTATGCATTTAATGTTCGTCAGCTAGGCACAGATGCCTAGATGCTGTATGATAGTAACACATCTGCCTACCTTTTTGTCATTGAGAGTGTCTTTGGTTCTGGTACAGCATTGTGTGGGTCTTAAAAAAATTAACTATAGTATTACTATAGTATACTATAAGAATTGTATAGTGTCCTTTAGTAAGTTTGTAGTGTTCTGTATATTTTTCACCAGATATGCTACTACTACTATAGTAACTATAGTTTTTTTTCTGTAGTGCTATTTTATTAGCTATAGTTGCCCTATAATATTTCAATAGTAATACTACGTATCTCGATCTTTGTAGTATTCCTATATTATTTTAAATAGTATTACTATAGTATATTATATAGTGTTGTGTTTGATTATTAATATTAATAATATGATGATCTTGCTGACGTGCTGCGGAAAGCGTATTGTCTCATTTCCGGTCACCGGTGTTTGTGTTTTACTAGTAGCGTATTTCTGCTGCTCTAGCTCATCAGTTAATTTTGTTCGATTCTTCATTATAGTGACAAACTATAAGTAACTATAAGTAACGAGTTCTCATAGCTCTCTACTTCTTTTAACGACTTTCTCGCTAATCCCAGAGTTTACACACTATTCATTTTAGCGAGCTACCATTCTTTAGCATAGCAGCTAGCAATGGCTTCTTTCTCTCACTCTCCTGCTCTTTCTTGTTCGGTGTGTCAAATGTTTAACTATTCCTCTGCCTCCTTGTTTATTTGTAGCGTTTATTTGGAGGCGAGGCTTAGTGAATTGGAAATGTGGTTCCGCACCACGGGAACTGAATCATTAGCTCCTGTAGTTAGCCAGCCCCCAGTAGCTGGTGTGGACCAACCAGAGGTAGCTCCAGCTCCTGGAAACTGTCCGAAGGAAGCATAGCCCAAAGCAGAAGCTCACGGTTCACCACCAACCCAGTAACATGCAGTAATGGGATAAAAATGCATACAGGTGGAGAGGGAGAGGAGGAGAGAGGAAAGAGGCGCACCTTGTGAAGTCTTCCGGCAGTCTAGGCCTATAGCAGCATAACTAAGGGATGGTTCAGGACTCACCCAAGCCAGCCCTAATTATAAGCTTTATCAAAGAGGAAAGTCTTTAGCCTACTCTTAAAAGTGGAGATGGTGTCTGCCTCCCGAACCCAAACTGGGATGTGATTCCACAGGAGAGGAGCTTGATAATGGAAGGCTCTGGCTCCCATTCTACTTTTGGAGACTCTAGGAACCACAAGTAACCCTGCATTCTGGGAGCACAGTGTTCTAGTCGGGAATATGGTATTATGATATATATCTTTACATATCACATATCACACATCTTACATATGATGGTTCCTGACCGTTAAGAGCTTTGTATGTGAGGAGAAGGATTTTAAATTCTATTCTGGATTTTACAGGGAGCCAGTGCAGAGAAGCTATTATTGGAGAAATATGATCTCTTTTCCTAGTTCTTGTCAGTACACGTGCCGCAGCATTCTGGATCAACTGGAGTCTTAAGGGACTTATTCGGGCAGCCTGATGATGAATTGCAATGTAGTGCGCATGCGCCAACGTGCATGCTACCTGTTGCCATTGCTCCGTCTCTTCGTCATGCTTTTTCCAACTTTTAGATTTCCTTTTTCTTCCAAACTTGAGTAACTTTTGTGTAAGTATAATTTAAACTACGCTCTTTATGAAAATGAGAGTAGAAAGTGTTTTGATACTTTTTTTTGCCGTGGAACTTCTCCTGCTACTCTGTCAGGGCACTGCTGCAGATCAGCTGTTTGGCCGCATTGTTTACACCAGGGAACAGCTGATCATGCTGAAGCCGAGCAGCATGGTGCCCAGGACAACCTATGTGCCCACTGAGATCTGGAGGAGGACACACTGAGGATGCAGAGGTGGAACGAAGCGGTGAGGGAAGAGAGAGGGGTACAGACAAAAGGGACTTAAGAACAAGAGATTTAAACCATGTCTGCCTTCTCTCGTAATGGGCAACGTGAGATCACTAACGAATAAAATGGACGAGCTAACGGCGTTAGCCCTGAGTTAGACGGAGTTCTGTGAGTGTAGTTTGATGGGCTTCTCAGAGACATGGCTACACCAGGATATCCCAGATCATAACGTTTCCATCGATGGCTTTCAGACAGGGATCACACCGGGAGCGGTAAGCGGAAAGGTGGCAGGCTTGCTGTTCTGGTCAACAACAGATGGTATAACTCTGATCACGTTACTATCAAACAGAGTATCTGTAGCCCGGACATTGAACTGTTGCTGACGGGACTCCGGCCATATTATCTGCCACATGAATTCTTACATGCCATTGTTGTGGCTGTTTACATCCCCCAACCTCTGCTAACTCGGAATTGTCGTGCAACAGCATTCACACTGCCATAGCACTCCAGACTCAACACCCGAGTGCATTAATCTTGGGTGACTTCAACCATGTCAGTGTTTCAACAACACTGACTAATTTCACCCAGTATGTGAGTTGTCCTACTAGAGAGGAGAGGACACTGGACCTGCTGTATGCTAACGTTAAGGACGCATACAGCTCTTCCCCCCTCCCCTCCCTGGGTAGGTCAGACCACAATCTGGTACACCTCAAACCCTGCTATGTGCCTCTGGTTAAAAGTCAGCCTGTGACCCCAAGGACAGTGAGGACATGGTCAGAGGAGGCCTATGAGACACTGCAGGAATGTTTTGAAGTGACATGGGGTGTCATGGGGATGTACGCTGTGAGCCTCGTGGAGAGGACATTGACGGGCTCACTGAGTGCATCACCGGCTACATTAACTCCTGTGTGGACTGCAATGTCCCAACTAAGAGGGTCCATTGTTATTCAAATAACAAACTGTGGGTAACAAAGGACATCAAAGACATCCTGAATGCCAAGAGGAGGGCAATATTTTGTGTACTACTCCCGTGCAATATTAGTTTTGCCATGTTAGTTTTTCTTATTTATTGTTATCGATATTATATACCTCCATTACTCTCGACAGTACATGCACCGCTGCTTATTACTTATTACTTATTTTGTTACATTGTATTATTATACTTTACTATCATCATCAACCGGTAAACCCACTTGGTACTTGACACTTAGTTTATCTTATACTTATACCGACCTGTTACTTAATTTATTTTCTGACCTGTTTTTATAGTGTTTATAGTTTTTATAGTATTTTATAGTGTATCATATTGTTTGCTTACTTTCTCCTGTGTGCACTGACGTAAAGGCAAGCTACTGTAACAAAGAGTTTCCCTACGGGGATCAATAAAGTATTTCTGATTCTGATTAACATTACTGCAATCCTTGAAATAATTGTTCAGTATTCTCTGTTTAATACTCCATTGCAATATACTCTGTTTTCAGTTTAATTTATTGATATTTATTCACTTCTATTACTGCATCTCTGCAATACTTGACATAATTGTGCAATATTCTCTGTTAATACTGCTCTGCAACATACTCTTTTCAGTTTAAAATGTCCTATTTATTGATATTTATTCATACTTATATTACTGCTGTGCAATATCCACCGTCTCATAATAATCTTAATAGGCTACACTTAACTTGCACTATTACTTACTACTTGTATTATTACATTGTATTATTATACCATATTATCATCAACAGGTAAACCCACTTTGTACTTCACACTTATTTTAATTTTATACTTATACCCACTTGGTACTTAATTTATCTGACCTGTATTATAGTGTATTAGATTTTTGGCTTAGTACTTCTATTCCTTTGTGCACTGACGTGATAGTGAGCTGCTGTAACAAAAGAGTTTCCATCTCGGGGATCAATGAAGCATTTCTGATTCTGATAATCCAGCCTAGAAGTAACAAATGTATGTTGTTGTAACTATATCTTTAGATAATGTGTCTCGGAGGTGTTTGGGGCCAAGTACAATAACTTCAGTTTTGTCAGTTTAACATCAGAAAATTGCAGGTCATCCAGGTCTTTATGTCCTTAAGGCATGCTTGAAGTTTAGCTAACTGGTTAGTTTCATCTGGCTTGATCGATATATAATTGGATGTCATCCGCATAAGAATGAAAGTTTATGGAGTGCTTCCTAATAATATTGCCTAGAGGAAGCATATATAAGGTGAATAGAATTGGTCCAAGCACAGAACCTTGTGGAACTCTGTGACTAACTTGGGCGTGCACGGAGGACTCACTGTTAACAGGAGTTATGGATAGAATAGTCACAGTCTTTTAAAAGGTGGCTCCCAATGCCAATATGGGCATTAAATAAACAGCCTAAGGACACATCCCAGATATTTCCCTCTAAATGCAGTGGGTCAATTAATGAATCATTTTAATCAACCAAACAAACAAATGAATCACGTGACCACAGCAAATCAAACAAATAAACAAAAAAAAAAAAAAAAACGACTACTTGACGCTGGATTATGGTGAATGTAAGCGGCTGTGTATATTCTCTTGGGGCTGTATTGATGAGAACTAGCACAATAACTTCTGGAATCATGTGGAATTAAGGGCAGATACTTAGCTGGGAGGAGAGGTGAAGCGCGCTCCACAGATCCCATAGCGTCTCCTCTCTCGTCTCTCTCTCCGTCGGGCGTGCCCCCACAACGATCTGTTGCCAATTCTCCATTGATGGGGGGTTGTTGTTCAGTCATGCTGGTCTCTCTCTCAGTCATGCGTGTCCCTGCAGTGATCTGCCGCTATACTCTGGTACTCAGGTCACCGGCTTAAGGTCAATTACACTGGTCTCCCTCTCTTGGGAGAGACGCTCCTCACGGACTGATTCGCCATCTCTCTCTATGCTGTCTCCTCCCTGTGCCCAGCTCGACACACCTGTATAAGAAGAAACTAACCCCAGAGAGAGTTACTTATTAAATCCATACAGCTGTCACCCTGTGACAGGGGATGGGTTAAAAAAACCTGGGTCAACCGGGTCATCCACCAATCGGAAGGTTGGCGTTTCAATCCCTGCTTCCCCCAGCCCACATGACAAAGTGTCCTTGGGCAAGACACTAAACCCCAAATTGCTCTCGCGCAGTCCAGTACTTGGGAGAAGAATCAATGAAAATTTTAATAATAAAACGAGACTTAATAATAAGAGACTTAAGTGCATACATATCTGGTCAAGTAAAAAAACAAGTTATATGGGAGTCCCTCTACATTGGATACAAACAGACATGCTAGAACGTGAATAAGCTACTCTTGCATGCAGACATTTCCCCATTCCACATACCTACAATATACCTAATAATCCGTTTAGAATATGGACACACAACTGGCACTATTGTGGCTACTGTAACTGACAATGCATCTAACTTCTCAAAAGCATTTCGTGAGTTCAATATCACAGTTGTTTCAGAGGAACAGGATGAGACAGATGAGCAGGAACAGGATCTTTCATTTGTAATAATATATCCAGGAGAAGAAGTGTCACCATCATTCTACCACCTCACGTCAGGTTTTCCACTCACACACTGAGTTTGGTTTCAACCACTGATGCCAAAAGGGCAAATAAAGAAAATCCAACTCTCTCCAGGCTGAATCATTGTTCAGCCCTATGGAATGCTTCTGGCAGACCAAAATATGCAGAAATACTCAATGACTTGACCAACAAGCAACTGAAGACACTCTGCATTTGTAGGTGGTATTTTCTTTATGACTGTTTGGGTCAGCTGACATTTCTTTGGGAGAAGCTTCCTGGGATCATGCCTGCCTTGCAACTCCCACTGTTCAAAGAAGTAGAGCTTGATTCCTTTAAGGAATCCTGCAGAGTCCTCAAGCCCATTGCCATTGCAATTGACCGCCTTCAAGGTCAGACCTCATGCTACTATGGTGAGCTCATACCTACCTTCTTGGCTGTTCAGGCTAAACTACATGACCTGGAAGCTTCAAACCTGTGGTACTGCTCACATATCTTGCAAGCCGCCATAGCTGGCTTTGAGAAATGGTTCAGCAGCTTCTTACAGCTAAAGACTGATGTCAATGAAGCCATCCTGGCTACAGCAACCCACACGTTTTTCACGATCAGGAGAGAAGAAGAGGATACATCACCTGTTTCTGCACCCAGCTGAAGAGCTTGGCCTTGTGTCAGAAAGTGAGAGTGCCTCATCAAACACCGCTCAAGAGAATGAAGAGGATTTCTTGGTCTTCTCTGGCCAGAGTACGGGTTAACTACTCTCACTTCAGTGTCTTAAGGTTAAACTGCAATTTCATGAATTAATCATCACAAATCGTAGAAAAGGTTTCAGTCGTAGTCATCTGGACACTGTTTTCAGAATCAAGACGTTTCGGCTCCCATCCGGAAGTCATTCTCAATTGTGAAAAAATAGTTTAGGTCAGTTTCAGGTGAAACTAGCTATTAACAGATACTCAGGCAGATTCCCTCCTGAGGGCAGGGCTTATGTAACTCAGATTAGCTTAAATTTCCAGTTCCCGTCCAATTTTTTCACAATTGAGAATGACTTCCGGATGGGAGCCGAAACGTCTTGATTCTGAAAACAGTGTCCAGATGACTACGACTGAAACCTTTTCTACGATAGAACACTCCTGGATGAATGAGGGACTACACCGTCTTAATCATCACAAATGAATATTCATCAATTTAAAAAAAAAATGAGTAGCTAGTTCCATGTCACATTTAAAAACATTTTTGTGATATTAAAAATCCTTGAATTTAATGTAAATTCATTACAACCTTGTTTCCCTGTTTGCCTCTACTGTCTCCAATCCCAACAACAGGAACTGAGAACCATTTTGGCAGAGAGATGTTGCCCAGCCACAGCAAAGCAGAGTTGGAGACCCTTCACTTTCTGGAGGACCCCAGAAAGGACTTTTCCTCACAGGATTCATATCCACTGATCAAGCTACTCTTTGTGAGATTCAACATCACTTTCCCATCATCGGCACCAGTTGAGCGTTTTTTCTCCTTTGCAGGCATGCTTTACTGCCCTCATAACCATGTACTTTGCATTTCAATTGGCTGTTCAGTCTATGGTCACTTTGACTGACAGAAACCACCTAGCATGCACCCCTGAATTCGCAGCCTCCCACCTCCAAGATATCCTGATTGGCCACTTCAAATCTATAATGTGGGAAATTAGCAGAGCTCATCTTTTCAGTGGCGGGGGGTTAAGGTCAGACCCATATTGAGGCTATTAAATGCCTAAAATGTGATATCAATTTGTATGGAATGTATTTTTGTATTTAAAATTTTAATTTATACATTTTTTTAATTTATTACAAATGAGTGTATTTTAATTAAATACATTTTCTCATGCCAGTATTTATACCATTACGAACATACAGTACTGTATTTTATTTTGATACATTTGATGAACAAGTATTTGTGAACTAGACACTTTTTGATGTATTTGTGCCCATCTCTGCCTATACAGAGACCCAAAGCAAAACCTGTGCTCATCTGGCTGCCAGCACTATAGCTGAAGGCTGTCACGGCTCAGGAAATACAGGATTGTACCCAAATGCAGATGAAGCAAGCTGCAGGATGACTTCAGTGGTTTATTGAGGGAATGGGGTACAGATGGGGAGATGGGTGGGGAAGCTCAGGTGAGGGGATTGAGGCGATTGCAGGACAGATGGGAGTGGCAGGATCTGTAATGACAGGAGAAAAGTCTGAGGGCATCTCGTGGACAGGTAAACAATAACTTTGAAGGGGCCTGGGAGAGTGGAGATGTGGCTGAAGTGAGGGAGAGAGAGCTGGACATTGTGACAGAAAACACTGCAAAGATGTACACATTGTAGTTTACATCTCTGTTATTGTATGGATCAATGTCACTGGCTTTATGGGTCAGTTTGTTGAGCCTGTTAGCGTCCGCTACCCTCAGCCTGCTGCCCCAGCATGCAACAGCATACAGGATAGCAGTGGCCACCACAGACTCATAAAACATCTTCAGCATTGTCCGGCAGATGTTGAAGGACCTTAGCCTCCTCAGAAAACAGAGGCGGCTCTGGCCCTTCCTGTAAAGAGCTTGAGTGCTCTTAGCCCAGTCCAGTTTATTGTCCATATGTAGTTCAAGGTACTTGTAGTCCTCAACAATGTCTTCACTGACCCCCTGGATGGAAACCAGGGTCACTGGTGCCTTGGCCCTTTGTAGATCTACAACCAGCTCCTTAGACTTTGTCGCATTGAGCTGCATATGGTTCTGCTCACACCATGAGACAAAGTTCCCCACCACAGCCCTGTACACAGTCTCATCAGTACAGAGACTGAGTACAGGCTTGAGTACAAATGAGATACAACATGTAAATAAAACTCAACTTTTGAGGTGTTCGTAGGTGTGTTTTTGAACTTTAGACAGAACCAGGCTAGCTGTTTTCACCTGCTTTATGCTAAGCTAGGCTAACCAACGCTGTACTTAACACATACACATGATATTGATATCCATCTTTTCATCTCAGTAAGAAAGCAAAAAACAATGTTAAACTATTCATCTAACTTCTCTCTTCTCTAAATTCCTGCTCTCTATCTGTCTGTGACAGCTCCATCCAAACAAAGGGCAAAGATCCATTCCAGAGGGTGTCCCACCGTCCAAAATCAACCCAAGCAGAACCTGTGCCGTGCAAGGCGACGGGAGGACCAGCTTCCTTCACCCTTTATTCTCCAAATACTACAACTTGGAAGTTGGCAGGAGCGGCTCACAGCTCAGAAAACACTGCTTCCTCTTTCTTTCCTGTGTAATGGCAACTGATGTGAATTTGGGCCGACCACAGAAACACTGTTATGGTTAAATCACAGGCCTGGGGAGACCAGGTGCTTCCCCAACACCCTTGGGAATCACATTCGCCCCTGAGTGTTGGTCTAGGTTCAGCTGTCTCTACCTCTGACCTCATCCACTATAAGCTTATAGGCAAAACCTTCCCTGGACCAGTGCTATGAGGTGAAACCCACCCCCACGCCTTCATGCAGCAGCAGCAGCAGGACGAGGAAGCATGTGGAGGGAACGGAGGCATGGGGGTTACTGAGAATGAGAAGTTTTGAGAGCAGGCGAGGGACTACTCATGGCTAAAACAAGGCTATAAACAGGATAATTTATTTCTCAATCATACTTTTGAGACAGATAGAGCACTTTCATTGGGCCAATTTTGTAAAGTGAAACTACACTGTATCATATGCTGTCCCTGTTGACCTTTGTGCTGACATGTATGCTTCTAATTTTCTCAGTAAGAGAAAGAATGGAGAATACATCCATCCACATCAAAGTCAAGCCTGAGAATAAAATGGTATTGCCAGAAAATTCCTTGGCCTCCTGTGAGCATTCCTGCAAATCTAAAACTTCTGCCCCTATGCTGTAGGTAGAAAAGGAATCACAGATTAAATACAGAACAGAAAAGAAGTACTGTGAAAGAGGTCAAAAGTAAAGCAATGAGCAGCTGAGTGCACAGCTCCAAACTGGTATGGCGTTGGTATTATCCCACCATTATCTAGTGTGCTAAAGATTCAGCATGTTTACTTTTGTTTTTGTTTTTTGTCCAGAAAAACTTTACACTCTGCCACACTTTCATGTTGGTTGAGTTATGTGGAGCTCTTTTGAAAGGCTGCAGGAGGGGGGCTTTGATGTGAAGCTATAAAAGCTGGAAGAGAGCAGCCAAGGCTGCCTACTGCAGTGCAGGTTGAATCAGAATACTGAGGTCAGCAGTGTGTCATAACCCGGCTCCTAGGTCATGACAAATATGAATGGTCATGAAGGGTGATGGTAAATTACAGGTATTTATTGAAATAAAGTGCACAACTAAAGAAATACCCCATATAACTAAAAATATAGGGTGTATCAGTCAGTGGCATCAGTGATGTAGATGGGTGAGCATAATGAAGTGTAAGGTGTTGGGAAGCGAAAGCGAAACAAAGCCAAACAAAGGCAAAAGTGTGCAAAAGCTGGTTGGGATGAAACCGGAAGAAAGACAGAGACAGAGAGAGGCGCTGAAGCTGGACCTTTATTCCCTAGGAGCGCAAGGCAGAGGTGCTCTGAATCAGGCTGTTTGCTGCAACTGTGTTCCTGTGGTACCTTCAAGGACACATATGAAAACAGTAACTGGCAAAACACTCCACCATCTCAATAGTTAGACAGGGGCCGTCACAAATGATACACTGTACACAGGGTGAATGTCATACCGCTGATCCCAACACTTACAAAATAAAACAGGAAATAACTAAATTTCAAGTCTCAAACCATAACAAATGGTAGTGGTAGTAATATTAATATTAATACAATAAGAATAGTAATAATAATATTGATAGGAATAATACATACAAAACAATCATAGATCCAGACTCTGCAGCTCCGGAGGCAGAAATATCTGCTGAAAGCGACTGGAGAGAGATGAGAAAGCACAAAATAATATATAAGACTATCAAGTTTAACTGTAGATATTGTGTACCTATACCCAGGCAATACCACAACTCTTACAGGCAGGTCGTCAACTGGGCCTATTGCATTCTGGGTAGGTACAGTAGAAAGCCCTTTACCTTTACCCTTGCCCTTGTGTTTTGTCTGCCATCAGAAGACAGTTTCCAGAAGGAGGACTTTACAAAGGTTTTGAATGGCCTCATTTGGGTGACAATCAAATTAACCACATTAATCACAAAGTGTCCTGACAAAAATATGTATGTGGATGCACCAAATGTATATTTTCAAAAGAAAAAAAATATTGACCCATTTAAAGCTAGAAAGCACTCAGCCAGCATACTTCCAACTAAAGTTGCACTGTGAGCCAGAGTGAAGCCCTATGGTGGTTGAGGAGCCAGCAGAACAGACTGTAGGTGCATCTATCCCTTCATTACTTGCAGTATCTCCCAAAACCTCCACACGAATATTAACATTACACCACATGAAAATACATTACAAATGTTTTAGCTGTGCAAAGTCACTCAGTTATGTAACCACACTTAAGGATTGCTAATGTTAGCAAACTGAAGTTACCATTGTAACTCATCAAATGGTAGGTTTTACAAAATAGGATGCTCATACTAGCTAACACTGGCCATTATGCCTTATCAGCTGCGGGGTTTTACAAGATAGCTACACTGCCTTACAACAATCAATACTATAACCACACATTGCTTCTTATTATTGAAATCATTATGCTGACTAATTTGGAAGTTAGAAAATGTAAAAAAACCAAACAAAAAAAAAAACCCAACATGTACAGCACACAGTTAACGTTTTGTTCGAGCAGAATATCTGACAGATGCCTGACCATTACTCCTGCTGGTGTCCAAAACAGTTCCACTGAAAACAGTTAAGATGTCAGTTGAATGTATTAATATCACAAGTGAAAAAATGCAGGTGAAAAATTGTTGCAGTTAGGAGTTAGGTTGCAGCTGATGAAGCTTCCTGCATGATAAAAGCAGGGTTAGGAATTAACAGAAGGAAGGGTTTTCCTCCATTTTTCCTCAGCTTGAAAGGATGTTGAGAGAAAGGACTGTGTCTGGCTAAAAGCTCAGAAGGGGCTCTGAATACAGATCAGTTTTCTTACCCTATGTTTGCATGAAAACATGTGTGAATATGTGTGAGGCAGATATGTGGTATGTAGAGTTAAGACTGTTGAAAGAACCATTGTTTGTTTTCCACAGCTACTGTCTGTGGCTCCACTGTTTACAATAACCAGGCCTTCAGATGCTGAGTGCCAGAACAACTATGGCACTTCTGTGAATGCCTGTGTTCTTGAAACTAACAGCCAGTCTCAACAACAGGGATGTGCTGACGTGCTGCGGTAAGCGCATTGTCTTATTTCCAGTCACCGGTGTTTGTGTGTTACTAGTAGCATATTTTTGCTGCTCTAGTTCATCGGATAATTTTGTATGATTCATTATAGTGACTATGTCGTATGAGTGTCACACAGGGAACACAAGGGGATAGGACCCAAACGCAGACTTTGAGGCAGAACAGAGGCAGTTCAGCAAATTTATTACACGGGAAGGCTTACACGGATAGTCAGGCAGGCAGAGGTCCTAATCAGGAAGTCAGTCTAAGACAGGCAAACAAATCTGACAAGGAGCAGGCAAGTTACAAAATCCAAAAATCTATGCCAAGTCAACAAGGAACAGAAGGGAAACCATGTGCTAATACAAATGATAATGACGAATTGACACTGAACAATGGAAAAAACCCGGACTGAATACACTTAGGTAGGGGAGACAATGAGACACAGGTGCAATTAATCAAAGTGAGGCAAACAATCTAAATTGGAGGGAAAGCAAACAAGGACAGGAAGTAAGGGCCAAGTGGAAGATCTCAGGCAGACAGCTTGGAGACTGGACAAATGCGGAGCTAGGAACCTCAGGCAGACGGCCTGGGGGCTGGACAGGTGCAGAGCTGGGAACCTCAGGCAGATGGCCTGGGGGCTGGACAGAAGAGCAGAGCACGTCAGGGGGGCGCCCAGAAGGCAGGGCTGAAGGGCTGAGTAGGTCCAAGTGATGACCAGCCATATGGAGCAACTCATGAGGTCCGCAACGAAGACCGAAACCATCTGGAAGTCTGGTGGAATGCCGGTGGCACAGGCGGAACCCTTCTAGAGGCCAGTGACAAAGGCCAAAGGTCACTGGATGTGGCTGGAGAACAAGATTGGGGTCTGGCAACAGGGCAGCAAGACAGGAAGCCGGCAATGGGGAGACTGGTAGAGGAGCCGGCAGAACCAGTGATAGCAGGGAACCAGGAGAGTGCTGCAGCGATCCAGCAGTGGCGGGAGTGTGCTGCAGCTCAGGGGGATCGTGGGACTGCAGCAGCACAGCGAGTTCAGATGGTTGCGGCCCAACCAGGACAGGAGATGGTTGCCAACCAGAGCAGCTGGGCAGTGGTGCAGACGAGTAGCTGGGCAGCGGTGACAACATCAGCGGGAGCCATGCTTCCTTCTGGGGGGTTTCCCAGAAGGTTCTAAGACAGGAACGGGCTGAGGTGCAGACTGGAGATTAGCACACAGGAGGTAGGCATGCAGAGATATCTGCTGGGAACTAGGAGGCTGTGGTGCAGGCTGATGACTGGCAGGCCGGGAATCAAATTGATAGCTGCAAGGACCACCAAAAGCCAGATGGGTGCCCAGGTACGGGTTCGGAGCAGGGACCGGCTCAGGACAGGCAGATTGCAGGCTAACATATCTGAGCCTGACTGACAGAGGGCTAGTAGGCAGGGATGTAGGCTGGTTGCTAGCATGCTGGTTGCTAGCAGACTGGGGTGAAGGCTGGAGGCTTTGCTTCAGGGTGGAAATCACTGATAAATTTGTAGCCACAGCCGGCATGACCAATAGCCTGGACCTTGACAAAATCACTTTCTCCATTAAGGAATAAGCAACCAGCCTGTTTTCAATGTCTGCTATAGACATGTGTAGTCTCTCCAAAACAGAATTTACCTCCTGGAGCTCCTCAGAGAGGGAACCAAAGTCCACTGGGTCCATGTTATAGCCAGTTCATTCTGTCGTTTAAGTGTCACGCGGGGAAAGAGGGAACACAAGGGAATACGACCAAAATGCAGACTTTGAGGCAGAGCAGAGGCAGTTCAGCAAATTTATTACAAGGGAGAGCTTACACGGATAGTCAGGCAGGCAGAGGTCCAAATCGGGAAGGCAGGCCAAGACAGGCAAACAAATCCGACAAGGAGCAATTAAGGTACAAAATCCAAAAATCCATGCAAGGTCAACATGGAACAACTGCCAATCGGAAGTCACTAAAGTTAATGGTGAGTCGTGTGTACATATGCAAAGACAACGTCGGACTCCGTAGTTTCCCTGCCAATCCTGACCAGTGATGACATGTTTAGCCGCATGTTTTCATTCCGCCGCTGGTTGTCGAGGTGGTGTCCAGCAAATGATGCCAGCGTTGTAGATAGTTGGCGGATTTTCTGGGGAAGATCTGGTTTAGTTAGGAGAGACGACATTCGTTCCACTTTGGATGAAGCAGCTCTCATATCTAAAAATCTGTCCGAGTTTAATAGTGGACCAAAACCATGACAACTCTGAGTTGAGACCAGGAGTCAGAGTTGCAGTCCTACACGCTTCTCTGAGCAGTTACCCACCCAAAACTCCCCCCGACCACTTAAATGAATAAAATCAAAAGTTAACAGAAGAGGAGTTACATAAAAATCTAAACAAAAATGCTGAAATAGCACAACTCTGGACTCTTAAATATCAGATCTCTGTCATCTAAAGCTGTACTAGTGAACGATTTAATATCAGAGTATCATACTGACTTATTTTGTCTTACTGAAACATAGCTGGGTCGTGAAGAATATGTTAGCCTAAATGAATCCACTCCGCCCAGAAATATTAATACTCATATTCCTCGAGGCACTGGCCGAGGAGATGGAATTGCAGCCATCTTTGACTCAAGCCTATCAATCAACCTTAAACTAAAACTAAATTATAACTCATTCGAAAGCCTTGTTCTTAGTCTTTCACACCCAACCTGGAAAACACGACAGTCAATTCTATTTCTTATAGTGTACCACGCTCTTGGTCCTTATTCTGAATTTTTATCTGAATTCTCAGAGTTTTTAATCAAGTTTAGTCCTTAAAACAGAAAGTAATTATTGTAGGTGATTTCAATATTCATATAGACATTGAAAATGCCTTAGTACTGCATTTATCTCATTATTAGATTCGATTGGCTTTTGTCAGAGTGTACTGAAGCCACTCACTGTTTTACCCACACCCTCGACCTTGTTCTGGTATATGATATGCCGTTGAAATTGAACATTTAATAGTCTTTCCACAGAATCCTTCTTTATCGGACCATTATTTAATAACTTTTGAACTGCTATTACGGTACTACACGCCATTAGGCAAAAACTCTTACTCTAGATGTCTATCTGATATTGCTGTGGCTAGATTCAAGGAAGCGATCCCATCTGCATTTAATTCAATGTTATGTCTCAATATAACAGAGGACTCCTATGCAAATTGCAGCCCCTCCCAAATTGAACATCTAGTTCATAGTGCTGCAGGCTCACTGCGAACGACATTCGATTCTATTGCTCCTCTAAAAAAGAAGATAATAAAACAAAGAAGATTAGCTCCATGGTATAATCCTCAAACCCGCAAATTAAAGCAAACATCACAAAAACTTGAAAGGAAATGGCATTCCAACAATCTGGAAGAATTAGTTTAGTCTGGCAAGATAGTCTTAAAACATACAGGAAAGCCCTCCGTAATGCCAGAGCAGCTTACTACTCATCATTAACAGAAGATAATAAAAACAACCCCAGGTTTTTTTCAGCACTGTAGCCAGGCTGACAGCGAGTTATAGCTCCATTGAACCATGTATTCCTATAGATCTCAGTAGTAACAACTTCATGAGTTTCTTCAATAATACAATTTTAACTATAAAAACTTCATCAAGTCCTGCCTTAAACCGGTACCAACTTATATTCAAACACAGGAACCTTAGAAACAAACTGTAAAACCTGATATATATTTTGACTGCTTTGCTCCTGTCGATCTTCTTCAACTAACTTTGACGATTTCTTCATCTAAGCCATCAACCTGTCTCTTAGACCCCATTCCAACTAGGCTGCTTAAAGACGTTTTACCCTTAGTTAAATTCCCTATTTATTGATATTTATTCATGCTTTTATTACTACTGTGCAACATCTACCGTCTCATTATAATCTTAATAGGCTACACCTAACACAGTTCATGCACTATTACTTACTACTTGTATTATTACATTGTATTATTATACCATACATTCTTATCATCAACCGGTAAATCCACTTTGTACTTTTTTTATTTTAATTTTATACTTATACCCACTTGATACTTAATTTATCTGACCGGTATTATAGTGTATTATATTTTTTGCTTAGTACTTCTATTCCTGTGTGCACTGACGTGATAGTGAGCTGCTGTAACAAAAGAGTTTCCACTCTGGGATCTCTGGGAAGTATTTCTTATTCTGTTAGCACCTCTTTACAGTATATGATCACTCTGTCTTTATTAACATGCTATGTACCACAATCCTTTAAAGTACCTGTAATTAAACCGCTTCTTAAAAAGCCCAGTTTTTGCCAACTATAGATCTATATCTAACCTTCCCTTTCTCTCTAAGATCCTTTAGAAAGCAGTCGCCAATCAGTTGTGTGACTTTCTAAATAACAATAGTTTATTTGTGGATTTTCAGTCAGGATTTAGAGTGCATCATAGCACAGAGACAGCACTGGTGAAAATTACAAATTACCTTTTAATTACATCAGACAATGGGCTTGTCTCTGTACTCATCTTGTTAGATCTTAGTGCTGCGTTCGACACCATTGAACATCACATCCTATTACAGAGACTGGAACATGTAATTGGCATTAAAGGAGCCACACTAAGCTGGTTTGAATCCTATATATCAGATTGATCTCAGTTTGTACATGTTAACGGTGAGTCCTCCGTGCATGCCAAAGTTAGTCACGGAGTTCCACAAAGTTCTGTGCTTAGATCGATTCTATTCATCTTATATATGCTTCCTCTAGGCAATATTATTAGCAAACACTCCATAAACTTTCATTGTTATGCGGATGATACCCAATTGATATGTAGTTGAAGTGCTTTGAGTAGTTAGAAAGACTAGATAATATAAAAGTACAGTCCATTTACCATGTGGTCTCCCTTCTCCACAACCAGATGGATGAGACCAAACACGCTCCATACATCAGGTTTTCCTTATGTGGTCATTCAGTTTTCACCGTTTGGATAAGCAAGACACAAAAGATGGCAATATGTATCATATACATACCAGCTTGTCAGACCAGGTGTATGCAAGTTTGCTTCAGTGCAGGACCATAATGTGTATAGACTTACATATTTAAAACCCAAAACCTGAAATGGACACATTTCCTCTGAACACACTACTGTGTGTGTATGACACAGTTCTCACCTTTAACTTTATTATGGCATGATTAATCAAACTGTGAAATAAAAGCATTCCTTAATAGTGATTCTTAACTGTTTTATGAAATGACTGAAAAGTAAGTATTTGTTATTGCATGAGCGCAAGCCTCAGAATTGATCAGTCTACCTGTGATGAGCTGATCCTCCTCAAGATGCTAGAGGGAGTCCACTTCTTTCTCCTCATGTTCAACACCCACTGATTCAGCCTGGTTTCCTCACCTTAAGAAAGTTGAATTGCACACAAAAAATGTTTTTGTATTATGTCTTTACATTCTAGTATTTTATAGCTAATCCTTTCAACCAACAAATCGCCACATCTTCAAGTTAAACTGCACTGAAAATCGGCATTATGACAAATATTTCTAGCATAACTTATGTTCATATCAAAGCCTTGGGATTTTCTGTTATGGTAGCTAGTTTTGCTAGGTTTGCTGAAAATTACAATATTTTTTAAGTGTAAACTTTATCAGCACACAAAAAAATGACTACTGAGCTACATCTACTTATCCAGTTAATCAATGCTGCATATTAAGATCCACATAACAGGAAACATCAACAAGCTCGATAACTATCTGTCTCCCAGACAGAAGTGACGTCCTAACTGAAGACCCGCTTTGATGAGAGGACTGACAGATTGCATTTCCAATTGAATTTTGACACCAGAAAAGCATGTAGACAAGTAAATGTAAATGCAATAGACTGGGGGCGCTGTTTCACTGGTACATTGAATTGACATTTAAATAAAGAGGCATAAAAAACATAGCAATATGAAATGCAATTGACTGAACTTTCATTTAAACGTTTAATCAGAATAATTCTAACTGAATTGAGGATTGCATTGCCACTTTGCACATTGAATTGCCACTTGCAAACTGCAGTGCCATTTGAATAAAGAGGCCAAAGAACTTCCATAATAGCTGACCTGTAAAAAGGCCAAAATCCACCTGAGCATTTCAGAACGAATGCTGAAAAGTCCATTGGGACCGAGAGCTTTGGTACAGGTAGGTGGTTGTTCAACAAAGTAACAACATTTAAGGAGTGATGCAGGAAGCTGCTATTCCCTAAGCAGGCTGTGGGGCAAAGGGGCTGGACAACAAAGGTAACCACAGTAATAAACACATTTTAAAAAGTCACTTCCATGGGGTTTGGCATTTTTAAAAACATCTGCTCATGTCACAATCCTGAGCTTCCAGAAAATTTGCAGACCCTGTCCTCACCCAAAAAACTGTTTTTGTTTAAACACACGTTTTTAAAGCAACCTTTTGCCATCATAAGAATAATGTCCTCTATCAGAAGCAACAGCGGGAGTAGCATGACATTGTTATAGAGCCAAAAAACATCTTTCACCCAGGCATTTAAAACAATCAACTCTAGACAAATGATCACTTCAATTAGTATTTTTTGCTTAAAATCTGAATCCGCCTTTAAAACCCACCAATATATAACTGTATAACTGTTGAATCCTCCTCAGGTCATTCCAACCTCCAGATTCCCAAAAACAATACCAAGAACATGACCTTGGTGTCCTTAAAGGTTGCTACAGCGCTCTACACCACTTACTTTCACTTATTGGTGAACTGTTGGGTCTCTGTAAATAATACTACAAATAGTACAGTCTAGACCTGCTCTATAGGAAAAGTGCAATGAGATAACTTCTGTTATGAATTGGCGCTATGTAAATAAAATTTTATTGAATTGAATTATTTTTGGTAAGCTACTTGTTTCAGTGGTTGAACAATCCAACATAAGCAAGGCAAGCACACATCACCCTGGAAAACAATTTTTTTAGGGGATACACTGCATTGTAGCACTGCATGTCAAGCTCTTAATTGTCTCTAATGTACTGATTTATTTTGTTCTCTTTCCTAATATCCCATTCATAGATGCACAAAGCTGGTCAACAGGCTGATTTCACACAAGGGTGGAGTGCAATGGAAGCATCATGCATTATGCAGATCAATGGGAGGACCAAAAAGGGTCATGGCAGCACACCTGGTCCCTGCTGCATAATCCTCCACTGCTGCTGAGCAGGCAGAGTACAGCCTCTCTCCCCACCCTGCCTCCATCTCCAAACCCCCACCAAAAAATAAAAAATAAAAAGAAAGATAATCTGTAAAACTCTGGGAAATTCCCAGCCCTGTAATGTTACTGTGTAAAACATAATACTATGTGCAGGACTCTGACTACGTCCTGAGTTCTGAGCTACTACAGCCCCAGATGTTTGAGCAGGTATCCAGGAACCCTGGTGAAGTAATTTGCTTGGAAAAGGGGGAAGAAGTGAAATGTGTGTGTGTGTGTGTGCATGTGTGTGTATGAGACAGAGAGAGAGAGTGAGGGGTTTATACCAATATTTGACAGATTTAAGATATTGTGCACCAGTATTTTGTATTTTTACATTCAACCTTTTCCAAAAGCCTTCAACAATGTCACAAATTCAGTAATGCCTTCAGAATTTTCCTTCTTGGTAGATTGTAAATTGGGTGGGGATATCGGCACACACACACACACACACACACACACACACCAGTTCAAAAGGAGAACCAGCTGAGTAGAGCGTAGCAGAGCAGTGCTGCAGTGTGTGTTGGTGAAGTAAAAGCACGTGAGCAGGGGAGAGACAGCAGCCTTGTGGAGTTTCCATTCAGCCCTGTTTTATTCCCCAACACACTCTGTCTTTCCACAGCTCCTGTCTCTGACTGCTGTTCCTCACACTGCACTCTCTGCCCTCTGCTAAGAACTACACTCCTAACTTTACTTTGTCTCTCCATCATTTGCTCCTTAACAACATTTTGATGTTCAACAGATGCTCACAGAACAACCTGCACCAAATACCCTGGCAAAATTGATCCCTCATAATCCTTCAGGGTAAACCTTATCTCCTACCAATTTTGTTCATGCTTGACTGCTTTGCATTAGCACAATTTGGGGGGTTTGGGAGAAAATAACCACCTGGATAACAATTTTCTTCAATATATCAGGTAGATCTTCACAACCAGTGTTTTACGATTGTTTATTCCCTCAGTATCTACAGCTGGTAACTACAGAAAGGCTAAGCTTGGTTTAGGTTAGGCGACTAAAGCCAACTTGCCGAGATGCAAAGAGGAGTTATACTGAGTGTAAAGGCTTCCCTGAAAAAAGTTCATTTTCTACATAGACAATGTTAAATGACAACTGGAGCACTTTAAAGCACTTTAATTTTGGATCAATTTTAGATGAATTCAGCAACTAATTTTAGTCCTGTTCCAATCACAAAGCGTTTAGAATTTTCTAAAGCTCTGTTTCACTCCTCCTACTGACTTCTTTTCCATAGTAACGTAGCCCAGGCTTATGAATATTGTAGTATTTAGAGCCATCCAACATGCCAAACTAATGAAATCAATTCTCATCAATGAAATAATAAAACTGATAACTACAACAACCTATTATCGGGAGAGACTTTTCAGTGTCAACAGCAGCCACAAGTGGCAATTACAGGACTGACAACAACCATGAACAACATGTCTCCTGCTGTGTTCTCTTGTTTTATTTTTGTCAAAAGCATATGCAACATTTTCTGTCAAAATGATGACCTTTGACCCTCAGCCCCCCGACAAATGAGAAGATGTGTGTAGAGCTAGCATGAGCCAATGAGAGAGAAGAGGGTGGACTTAGTCTGAGCCAATGAGAGAAGAGAGGGTGGAGTTCAATGAATGGATTGGTTATGAAGTTGAATGAATTAAATAATCTGTGTCCCTATGTCACAGTTTTTCTGTGTCTGGTTTTGTTGGTGACTCCAGCATTGTGTTAGCACCTTGAGAAAAAAACACTGAGAAGAACAGTTAGTTAGAACTGCTTTTAAATTGCAATTCAAATTGGTAAAACTTGGCAAGCTTTGTGTCACAGCAAGGCCTATGGGTGTATTTACACTTACCACCATTTTCCCTCTCAGGAAAATCCGTCTTAAATTGCTGCTGCCACAAGTCATTGAGTTGTGCTATTTCAAATAGAGTCAGATTTTGGATATTCCTCCTCTCTTCCAAATCCCTCCTCTGTCTCTGTTCTCTGCTCAACATGCAGTGACTACAGACTGTGTGAGTGCACAAAAAGGAATTTGCCCCCTACTTCTCTCTCGCTCTCTCTCTCTCACACACACACACACACACACACACACACACACACACACACACACACACAAGCAAGCAGGTTTCATGCTGGATCAAAAATTGCAATATATAATATATAATAATAAGCATCTGGGTATTAAGTGGGTATATAAGGGTTAGGGGTAGGAGGTAGGGTTAGGGCCAAGCTAGCATAAGTCATAATCTTTAAACAGCCACTAGTGCCTGAAGTGCTTTTAGGTGCCTTTGGGTGCTCTGACAGCTATGCTTTTGGAGCAGTTGAGCGTGTAGTAGTGACTGAGGAGGAAAGAGAAGGGTTATATGTTACTACAAATTATGTATGAACAATGGAAGCATTCATGGTGGCATCAAAAACAAGAAGGCTCAGAAGGGTCAACCAGGAGCCCGCACACATTACCCAGACACCCCAATAATTGAACCCAGACGCAGAGGAGTTTGAGATGTGTCTTTTGTCTAAGTTTCTAAGTCTGACCCAGCAGTATTGTTCTCTGTGGGAAAATTCGAAATCCATAGACACCCTCAGAAATTGTAATTGTAATTGTGATTCTTTGAATGTTTTGTTAAGAAGTTTCTTATAAAGTCTGCATGGCTGAGAGCAGGGTAGTTAGGATGCAGAAACTCTGCCATGGCACACTGTAGGCTAGAATCTTCTTTATCTACTGTTTTTATGTTTTCATCTTGGTTTGGTTCTAAAGCAATACTTTGGCAAACCAAATATCTGTCAGCATGATGCTATCTGTCCCATGTTAAATGGGGTGACCAGCAGTCAAAAGACAAAAGAAGTAAGAGAAGGGCAAGGGGGAGGAAGCGGAGATATTCTTTCTTTTTTTTTCGAAGAAGTACTCACATCTTTTACTTAAGTAAAAGTTGTAATACCACAGTGTAGACATATTCTTTTACAAAATCTTACTAAAGTAAAAGTACAAAAGTATTAGCATCAAAATACACTGAAAGTACCAGAAGTAAAAGTACTCATTATTTCAGAATAATATACATTATTGTATTATAATTACTTTAATGTCTTCATCACTTTAATGTTGTGGCTGGTAAACATGGAGCTGATTTGAACTGATTAATCATAATATTACATCATAATTTATTCATTATTTATATTTTATATTAAAAATCTGAATTAGCTAAGTAACCAAAGATATCGAATAAATGTAGTTGACTCGTTCGACATTCGTTTTATATGAAAAATAACTTCAACACCGTAGGAAAAAATCAACTATCTTCACTCCACATTAGTTTTCATCATCTTCTCAATGTTCTTAAGGCTAACTACAACACAGAGGTTCCTACGGTACGGCAAATATCATCATACAATCTTCTCAATTCACTCAAAATATTCTGAGACAAGTTGTTTTGTACACAGTAACACAACATCTACAAACGTCTCGTCATTTTGAGATTGTGAAGAAAGGCCTTGGAAGCACCATGGACTCTGTATTCAGACACTTGGATGTGACGTGACTGAAGCGCCCGTTGAATGGTAGGATCTATCCAAAGCCTTTTCACCAGCTTGTCACAGTGCCGTCGGAAGTAATACTTCCTACCTCGCCTCTCTCACTGGTTAGGACAAAGTCCACCTTCTCTTTTATCATTGGCTCAGACTAACCCCACCCTCTGTTCTCTCATTGGCTCACGTTAACTCCACCCACAATGTCTCATTGGTCGGTGGGGACTGAGGGTCAAAGATCATTATCCGTCATTTTGACAGAAAGTGTTGAATATTACTCTCTAACCAGGCTGTGTTTAATAACTTATAAATATAACTTTCATTTTTAAGAGGAGGATTGTGTTATTTCGTCTTTCAAAAGTGAAACAGTCTTGCTCAGTCAATGACCTTTGACATCTTCCCAGTTGTTGCTCTTTGGTCAGCCAGATTTGGTGTGGTGTTCACAGACAGTTCATGTTTTCTGTTTCCAGTTTTAAAGGTCCAGTGTGGAACATTTAGGAGAAGCTATTGGCAAATGGAATATAATATTTATAAGTATGTTTTCATTAGTGTATAATCACCTGAAAATAAGAGCCGTTATGTTTTCATTACTTTAGAATAAGCTGTTTATATCTACAGAGGGAGCAGGTCCCCTTCCACGGAGGCCGCCATGTTGCACTGCCATGTTTCTACATAAGCCCAGAACGGACAAAAGTCAGTGGCTCTAGATATGCCCTTTCGCATTTTTCACGATTTTTCGTGGCCACCGTAGTTTCTTCTACACGCTTGGAGGGGGGGTGGTATTCAAATGGATGCAAACTGCAACTTCACCTCTAGATGCCACTAAATCCTACACAGTGGACCTTTAATTCCAAAAGTTTGGTCACATGATGACACTGAGCCACCTCCATTTGCTGAATGAAGACCATGAGATGTGGTTGAAAACTTTGAAAAGCTAGTGAGTGAACCTTTGACTTAGAATGTTTTGTAATATAGAAGTGTCCAAATGTGTTGTAGAGTTGTAATTATTGAACTTGCACAACCTGGATGTTACTTCCTCAGTGTGGAATCAACTGCTATCCTGCTGTGCATCTAGGAGTGTGAATGTGTGTGTGTGTGTGCTCCACGTACAGAAACCCTGTCCCTGTCCGAATCTGTGCACTGATGTGGTCTGAATGCAGAATGAAAATGTGTTTCTCATTTGAGCAGAGCTGAGTGTTGTTCAGTGCAGCTCGTTACAAACTAAGAGTTAAAAGCATACAGTGGTTGGCTGTGGATGTGCTGGCTGGCTCCCCGTAATGACAGTACCAGATTGCTATTATCAAAGGTAATAGTATGAGTGCCCAGTGCAGAGTACCCCCCCCTCACCCATAACATTATATTCCTCTCTCCCTGTACACCTCAGTGTACCAGTGGAAATCTCTAGCTCTATTTCAGCCCAGATTTCCTTTTAATTATTATTGGTCATTATCCTAAGTGGGATTTTACACGCACAGCTCTAATGTTGCACAGGGTCACTGAACCAACATGGAATAGTGGTTACTCAATCTGCATGTTCTCATCCATGACCTCACACTCTCACACACACTCCATACAAACATACTGTACTGTATATCATATTCAGCCTGGGGCTAAAGCTCTCTGCCATAGCCCACCCACACCACAATCTACATGAGTCTCCCTGTTACACACGACTCACCGTGGGAAAAAAGAAATTACACTCTATAGCAGAACCCACCGTACATACAACTGCACTTCAACAATTATTGGCAGCTATCAACGCTGACTGCAGCTTTGTCAGTGATCGAGAGTTCTATGGATAAAGGAGTGGGAGTCTATCCACTCACTGTCCTCCAAAGAAAAACAACAGAAGTAGTCGTTTCAGCAAGTGCCCCAAAGAAACAGCTGCTTACATTCAAGTGCCGGCGCCCTCTAGCAGCCGCAGTAATAATGACTCAGTAGCAGAGGAGGAAGTCAGGTGACGTTATAATAGAGCCACAAAGTCTGTGTAGGCAGGAGGTTGGGTTGGGTCAACAAAACATCAGACTTCAACACGGGAGACCGCTGGGGCGGCTGTGGTTTGAGGAAGAGCAGGTCGTCCACTATTCGGAAGGTCGGCGGTTCGATCTCGGCTTCCCCAACCCGCTTGTCGAAGTGTCGTTGGGCAAGACACTGAACCCCAAACTGCTCCCGAGGGCTGTGCCTTCAGTGTGTGAGTGAATGAATGAATTTCTTTGAACTGATGAGCAGTTGGCATCTGCCATCAGCGTGTGATAGTGATGTGTAGTGTGAAGTGCTTTGAGTGGTCGGAAAGAGTAGAAAGGCGCTGTACGAGTACAGTCCATTTACCATTTGTTTGTTTTCCATTTCCAACGGACAGGCAACGTTGGTTTCATTTAACCACGACCACGATCATTCCATAACCTTAGCTTTGTGGTTATTATTGTAACCATGACGACGACGGTCCCCTAACCTTAACACAGTATTCATTTAACCCAAACCGCGATCTTCCCCTAAGCCTAACCAAGTCTTTTTTGTGACAAAACCTATCCAAACCTTAACAATATTGTTGTCACATGTCAACAGTTTTGGAAGGAACAGACACATGATGTCATCCTGCTGATAGTGGCTTCAGATCAGAAAATACTTCTATGTGACGTTCTATGAACAATGTAGTTTGATGATTAATTTGGAGGACTTGTTGGTATGTTTATAAAGCAGATTCACAAACCCCCGGGATAAGCACAAAATTTGTTTTTTTTTCTCCGGTTGAAACATTTTCAACTTGTGCAGACATGTCTTCACCTCAGTTTGCACTGCTGTTTGCTTAGGGGTCACATGATGATTAGAGGTATAAGGGATAAGAAAGAGAAAAAACATCTCTGTTACACAAAGTTATTGTTATTTAGTTTTTTACATTTGCTTTTTTCTTGGGAAATTTTCAAAACTTTCATTGGAATCTGAGCCAGGTTCACTACCATCATTCACTGTGGTCCAGCCTCTCCACTCTCCTACGTTCTACTTTACCTCATTCATCCAACTACTGCATGTATTCAGACCTTCTATTACTCTCATTCTCTGTGTTGCTGTCTCTGTGGCACCCACCATCACCCCAACTCCACCTTCCACCAGAAGGCCTCCGTGCCTCAAGCAGAAGAAGCCTAAATCATTTCCTAAAACAGCTGCTCACTGTAGTTTTTATCCAACAAAATTTGTTGGGGACTATTTTCAGCTGTCTGCTTCCATTAAAGTCTCTCTACAAATATACATTTAAAATGCATTTTATAGAAAATAAAAAGTCAGGATCTCAAGAGGTGATTTCACTCCACTAAAGTGTGTCTTGGTGACGATTCTGATAATCATTGTTCCTTTAAGAAGCTATTAAAGGTGCCCTGCTGAGTTTTCTTGTAAACAAACAAAACATTTTGTGTGTATACTTGAGGCCTGACCGTATACAGTGAATACATATCTTTCCTCATAAAACCTGTGCAAATCTGATTTTTAAAAATATTTTGTAAACTGCATTATTTACATTTACAGCTCCACCTAGGCTTCTTCTTCTTCTTTTGACCAAATTAGAATTTTCTGGCTACAGTAACTGCCAAGATGGTGACAAGTGGTAAACCCATAGCTAGGGGATGCACTGGCTGTTACTGGCCATTTGATAGATTTGTTTATAGTACATGTACACTGAAAATATTTATTGTTTTATATTGTTATTTTCCTGTTTTCATCTCTACTCTTTTAACCTTTCAGAGCACTTAATAGTTTTGTGTTTAAGGCTCAATATAATAAAGTGAACTTGACTGAAACATCAGACAGGCAGGCAGGCAGACTGGAGGGATTGAATGTCCAGCGCGTCAGGGCTGCCTTCCTGCCCAGTTCTCCAACGTGATATCTCCAAGACGCCTGTCAAACTTTAGAGGAAGGCAGCAGAGAGGAAAGAAAGAAGAGGGAAAAAACTCACTATGTACTGGGCTTGTGAGTGATACTTCTGGTTGCCTTTGTGCCTCCCTTTCTGAGTGAAACACAAAGAGAGTCGCTAATCCAGAGCTCAAAGAGAGCTGGCCTCCCTGTGTAATTACAGAAGCAACACAACACCCTGTCTTCTGGACTATTACTGCTGCCACATGAGACGACAGCAAGGGGAGTCAGAGGTGGGGTGGGCAGACCGAAATGGTATCAAGTTCGGTCAAATTGCTGTCAAAGGAATGCCTTGGCTGCATGCATCAAAACACACTAACGAACTGGCTCACACACACATTATGCGGTTAGACATGTACTTTCTGTCAGTAGCCTAGCCTCTAAGATTTTTCTCTTTGCTGATGGGAGCCAGTACATTGCTGGCTGCTGATGTCACAGTTTGAGTACCTCTCTCTGATTTTGTGTTATTGTGTGCCGCCAGCTGCAGCTGAGTAACCAAAATCTCCAAATCGCGTTTCTCCCCAGAGACAGTGAGGCCTTTCACCCTGAAACTCAGGCGCCGTCCTCAGGGCTGCCTGCTGCATGGCTGAGGACAGAGGGCCCCTTCACAGGCTCTGTGCAACATCCAACAGGACGTCACCTCGCGCTCTCACTTCACACTTGTGATGGTTATATGTGCGAGACAGATAGTGAAGAAATGTTCCACCAGCCTCAGGTATCTGACTGGATTTCAAGCCAAAGACAACTCCATGATCAGTTCCAGTCCTCTTATGGCAGCGTGTCCATGTCAGCAAAAAAACTTCACTTCTTTACACTGGCGATGTCAAATTTCTGTTTCAAACAGGCAACTTTTCTTCGTCTGTGTGTTTGTTTCCCCTCTCCGTGTGAATGCTGTGGTGGAGAGGAGGTGCCGTGGCTCAGGTCCTACTTAGTGGGTGACACCTGAAGCTGCTCACTTGTCTTCCTGGATCCATCCTCTTCACTTATGTTTTACAACCTACATTTGTCATTATAATTTTATATACTATGACTTTCTGTGCGAATCTATTCTGTAGACACAACATTGTATTGTCTGCTGTACAGACTGTAAAGCCCCTTGAGGCAAATTGTGATTTGTTTGAGCTAAATAAATAAAATTTACTTGACAAGTTTTAAAACATCAACAGGGGGCTGGGAGGAAATTTAGGGATTTGGAGGTGATATTGGAAGTCAGAATAAAATTAGCTAGTGTATCTTTAAAGTGAAACCATGATGACCCCTTAAATCTACTCTCTGATATTTTAGCAAGCCAGCAATGCCCGAAGGTCTAAATTTCCCTTAGCTCACCTTCGAGGTTTTTCAACCTAGCTAAGATCCAGGAGGAAATTTAGGGTTTCCGGGGCATTGTTGGGTGCAATAACAAAATCAGGGAGGGTGTCTTTACCCAGGGTTGGAAACGTTACAGTATAGTGAAGCTGTAGCTAGGGAAGCTACAAGATACTCCTCACTCTAAGTAGTTATACTACAGCAATCCTACACTTTTGTTGAAAGTAGCAGCTACACTTCAAGCTGCTCAGAAAACAGTAGATGAAGACATTGAAGCTATTTAACAGCAACATCTACTCTTAAGTGATATAAAACAAATGCACTAATCATTTATTAACACAAATCAAAAGAACCTGGTTGTCAGAGAGTCCATTCTGCAACATATTTTCACTGGTAAATAACTGCCCTGTATTAATGTACACAATTAAATAAAGTTAAGTTTGAGTTTCACTTCTCTCTCTGTTGAATCATTTAAATGGCTTTTAAACATTTTAAACCTTTTTAAACCATTATATTAATAGAAGGGTGCATGTGCCTGATGTGATGAATGGTGTTAGTGTTTGTCTCTTAGTATCTGACTGGTCGGCTCCATCTACAGAAGGGGATTAAAACAGTACTTTACAATTTAGTATTGCACTCCCACAACATTGTCGTACTCACACTGTTATTGATGCAGCAGAACCAGAGATATTGTCTTTTTTATTTCACACATTCAGAGATTCAGGTATGCTAGTAGCAGCTAATGTAGCCTGGAGCCTCTGGCCTGCAGCAGAGAGGAGTCTGGTGAGCTCACTTCTTTCTAGGTCCACACCAACAGAGTTATTTCATTCTTCAGCCCCGACCGACACTGACTCAAGTGACATCACTTGGGGACATTTATCAGACTTCACACAGCTTTTCATGTGAACAGGAGAGACTATCTGGAAATGTGTGCTGGTACCTCCATATTAAAACAATATCGCCTCCCCTATCTATGACATGCAATTGTGTTTTATTTCCCAACCTCTGCAAGCACCTCACTTTGAGAGTGTTCTTTAAATACAATTGTTATTAGTATTATATTTTACACTAATCTTAACCAAAATATTTAACTCATAAAACTAACTCACTAAACTCATACAACTCACTAAACTCATGCCTTAAATCAGTTGGTTATGCAGTTGTGTGTTGTTCTCAAATTAAAGACTTCCTTGAAGCATTTCAGATGCCATTTTGTTTCCTGTAGCCCATTGGAGCAGGATCCAGAAGAGGGCAACTGATCACACACTTCATCGGCTCTCATGTTTCGATGACCAGTGATGGTGCTACTGCATGACTCATTTCTCAAACTTTGGAATCAGTTTTCTTCAGTAAATTAAAACAATATAGTTCTGCTGGATCTATTGTTAACATAAAACATTGATTAGAGCAGCTCTGAACAAATGAAAACAGTGCTTCTGCTTCAAATTTTACTACACAATGTCTGCATGGGACTGATGGAGTGATGAGATAAACTGAATGACTTCTGGCTGTTTTGTGTTAGTTACAAAATCCTCCAGTGCTCTCACTGTATATGTTCTACCACACTCCACACTAAATGGTGTCTGCATTCATAGAAGCAAAAATCACTCATATCCACCTATACACCCAAGTCCTTTTCCTCACAGGATAAGAGTTTAAACATCTCATCATGTTGACTGACCTAACCCAGATCAGCAGTTGTGAGTGTGACCCAAATAATGACACACTTCAATAGTTATAATTCGTAGAGGTCCAGATTATGACCGGGAGCCAGTGCCAGGCTCTCCTCTGGTCTTCTCCCCTGGATAGGAACCACACAGCCTTTATTTATCACTCGTCCCCCATGCAGATCTAATCCCTCATACAGCGCCTGGTGGAAACCCTCATTCCAGAGCTGACAAAAACCTCCCACACTCTGTTAATGCTGCTCTCACTCCAATTTCTCTTCACTCCACCCATCCCTCTTTCATACTGTCAGCATCGTGGTTTAGTCAAGGGTACAGGCACCCCAACTTGATTTACCTGCCTTTATTCTAAGGATTATTTAGGCTTTATGAAGTTATGGTAAGTTTATAAACAGAAGTGGTGTCACTCTCACACAGGTCATCTTAAGGGGGTGTAGGTTAGGTTTCAGAAGTGGTGGGGGCACAAAGTAGTGTGAAGATTTTGTGGTTCTTCAAGCTATATAGTGTACAAATCCTGTGTTTTCTTGAAACCACTTTCTTCCACTCGGGTCTGAAGGACCAAATGGTCCTGAAACCCACTGGAAACCGCAAGTCAAAGTGTGTTACTATCCCTCCACTGCAGCTCAACAGGGAAACACAAATGTCTTGTCTCATTGGTATACACTACTGTCCTATTTCCCAGCATGTCAACTTTAAAAAGTAACAATTTCATCACAATTATAGCACATCCTGCATGTGTGACATGTTTGGTGTGTGCTTTCAGCATCAACTGACATGTTTCAAATAACTTTACTGTGCAGTTTGGCCTTGCAAAATGTTGCCACTGTGACTTGTGTCGCTGCTTGTGCCTGTAAACTAAAACCAGGTCCATTTTTTTCTGTGTTGTGTTGCAGGGATGTGGCCAGCCAATCATGGCCCATTCTAAAACAAACCAGGGCGTTGGATGCTTGTACTTGCGGTTTTGTGGTGGGATTCAGTCACAAATGTCTGCATGTAGGGTGAGAAGAAGGGCTGCCAAAAGACTTGACTTAACAACTGACACATTTGAGTGAAATAAAGCAACCATATTTGCACAAAAGAATGTCGACATTGGACAGTTCTGCAAAACTCGAGTACGTCCATTGACAATGTTTATTTTTATGTCCAGTGCCAAAGTTTTTAAAATTCTCCCTTTCTACAACATCATAGCAACTGCTTTATTGTAAAGATTAGGGAAAGATCATGGTTGTGGCAAATAAACTACAGTTAAGGTATGTTTGATGTAAGTCATCTGAAACACTTGGTTACGGTTAGGAAAATGAACTCCAGACTCCTGCATGAAAGTCCATCAGCCTCCACACCCATACTCTCCACCTTGCTAAATAGAGAGCACACTACTTCAAGCAGTGGCACTATGTTGGCATTGGACATAAATCGTGAGGTGCAGAATCATCCAATCCAAGTTCTTTCTGATGAAGACACAGAAAGACATATATTTGTGCTCTTCATAACATATTTCCTTTTGTTTATGCTGAGGGTTGTTCACATTATGTTATAATGATGGTATGGACTCCAGTGGGTACCATAACAGTTTGGCATTAGCATCTGCATCCCCGCTTTTTGTCTCGAGCCTTATAAGAGTATCCTCCTTTGATCATATATCATGTTATGAGGCACGATTGCATTACAAACATGATGGAAATATGAGCCACTTATTTGTCTTTGTGGCATTCCACAGTTGGAGCTCAATAAGTGTAGGAGGAATTAGAGTTTGCACAGAGGACAGGAGGACACGCTGCAGCAGTCAGATTAAATATCACTTCAGACAAACAAATCAGCATCAGAAAGAACACACATAACATGGAGTTCCCTTGAAATTTAAATAATTTATTTACCACTAGAGCACCACAACAATACTGTGTTACAATACAGCATAGTGGGTCACAATAACATCATCATCAAAACAACAACAAATACACATTAAAAAATAACAGCTCTATCGTGACAAAGTTGGTGCCTAGCTCTCTTTTTTTCTGCTATTCAGTAAGTCCACTGGCACTAAATGCCCAAAGGGGCTGGGGTCAGGTCACCTACATCAACACTCCTCATTTGATAAGGGCGGAGGGGTTCTGACTAACTAAGAAAACTAGGTATTTTAAAATAGTAAAATTAAAACAGCATCAGTGCAATTTGTTTTCATTAAAGAAACAAAAAGATGACAGACAGCTTTTGCAAGTTTGTGGGTGAAATAAAAGTTTTATGTTGGCAGGAAGACAACACACTGATGACACTACAAAACACTACTACAGAGCGACAGAGGTGGCTGTTGATGGTTGGATACATTTTGTAATATTTTTGGCTCTAAGAGCATTTTTTGAAGGTCATATATTCTCTTCATTAACACCTTCTATAATCTTTCATCACATTAATCGCCAACAGCGTTTCTCCAAACATAGCTCCATCATCACTTACCAAAAGACAGCGTCTCCTTTCTCTGAACCCAGACTCTTCATAGCTAGTGGACTGAATCTGTGGCTGTGTTGAGTGCATGGGATGACACCGCTGTAATTCTTAAGCTTATGAAATCAAGAATGGACACCTCTGTTCATTGACTTTATGTAAGTTATTCTAGATACGACAGCAAGGATCTGTACGTTCGTAAAATTAAAGGGATGATTCTGGTTTATTACAATTTGGATCTAATTTTCGTAGTTTGGTTACAACAACATTGTACTTAGCACTGTCGCCTCACAGCAAGAAGGTTCCGGGTGAACCTGCCGGCTGACTGGGGCCTTTCTGTGTAGAGATTACATGTGCTCCTAGTGCCTGCGTGAGTTTCCTCCCACAGTCCAAAGACATGCAGGTTAATTGCTGACTCTAAATTGCTCGAAGGTAGGACTGTGAGCGTGAATGGTTGTTTGTCTCAATGTGTTCGCCCTGTGATTGACAGGCAACCTATCCAGGGTGAACCCCGCCTCCAAATCATCTTTCAGGAAGCATAAATCGCTGATAAAGGTGAGGCTATTTGCCATCTTGTTTCCTGACTGAGACAGCAGAGTCATTATAAAGGAATGGAACAAAATCAATTCTACAATATACTGTGGGATGAGGTGGGTTGCTTTGAACATGTTGAATTGTTCAAACTTGATTTTTGAAAAAGAGACAGTCCTAGCACTCATTAAAGTAATAGCTGAGATCTGGGAACGCAGTGACATCACTACACTCAGGCGGACCAACCAACACTTTCTTCAGATTATCTAACCCACTTTATTTGGAGGTGGAACAGGAAAACTGTGTGCACACAACTACAGTAAGTACAATAGGTCAAAGTTGAAGTGGGTCTGAAAACTGTATAAACTTAATACAATGTAATAGTACCTGAGAGCATAAGATACAAAAACTAGAGCTCCCAAGAACTTTTACTAGCATGGCATTGTAACTGTTGGTTAGTACCTTATCCATGATATCCACCCACGCTGTCTTCTAATGTCATCTCTCCAACTTTTTAGGTGTAATCTCAGCTGTCTAAAACATGTCTATGCAGTTTGGCCCTGTCTGAACGAGACTGGCCTCTTCTGTTGAGCTGCTGATGTTTAACCTGCAGGCTTATAGGAAATGGAGTTTGTTAAAGGCTGTTAAAAATATAAATATTAAATAAACAACGATTTTCGTTTTGTAAAAATGTACCTTCCTTATCTAGACATATGGAGTGAAGCGTACAACATATTATTGAGCAACTTTATGTTCCAAGATTCGATCTTTAGTAATTATGTGTTATTACAAATGCCATTGTGATTCTGAATTAGGTTTTCTTAACTCTGTAACAAACACAGAAATTCAGGTTTTACTGCTTTCTAATATTTAGTAGAAATGATGACTACAAAAATACACTGGAATTATCCTTTCAGGCACTCCCATCTGATGTTTTTTTTTTTCTTGTGGTGGCTTTTTCATGCATGTATCAAAATTAATACTTTTCCAACATCTGTAAACTACAAAATGGAGTAGATATTATATATCATCAGTGCGAGGTTGATACTATCCACTTCTCTACCTGGGTCAAAATTTGCAGAGTGCTAAACCATAACCATGAACATTTTAAATAGCAAAACAATGGAAAGATTTAGAAATTACAAAGGATACCAAACAAAGACAAACACAGAAATGAGGATGTGCGACTGTGAAAGCTGTAGAGGGGTGAGGTGGGGGAGAGGGGAGTAAAGTGTCGGTAGGTGTCAGGGGTAGGGCTATGTTATTTTCAGGACTTATTTCACATATAGACACTTATCACTTATACTTCCAGTGTTTGCCTTACTCTCGTATCTCGGTATGACAAGTGTGTGAGGTGATGCATGTTGACAGGGCCTTCAAAACGCAAAAAACAACATACCTGTGGAAAAGCCATATCTGTGTCACTGTATGTGTATGTTTGTATGTATATGTAGCATATATGTGTCCTGTGCAGTGGGGTCACAATAATCCAAATGTTGGCATGACTTTGATACCACTGCTAAAGATTATTTTACGAATATTTGATATGCTCTAATTACTATTTGGTCGTTAAAAAAATTTGGTCATTAAAGGATTGTGACCCAGATATGTACTAAGCAGGATATTTTACAGTTGAAAAAAACAAACAAACTTGAATGTAAATATATAATTACAGGACTGTTTCTAAATGACCCTAAACATCTGTTCTGCAGTTTTTTTGTTAAGTTTGGCTGATGACTATGCTATTATTGATATATCTGCAATAAGCTAACACTGTCAGATTTATCAGTTGGGATCTACTAAAATAAATTTTAATACATACATACATCATTTTAAACCAGTATCTTGTGGCCATTAGTAGTATTGCAGCTAAGGCACTTCACTGGCTTCATCGTGCTTGGAATCAACAAATTCATAAAGTCATGAATGGATCCCATTCCATTTAATCTGGTTTATAAACTGTTGCCAAGAGCCAAATATAAAACTATTTCACTTAAAGACAGCAGTGAATAACATCTAAAACCATTTGGTACACATACTGTAAAGTTGCTCTTATATGTGAAAATATGTACATCATTTCATGGCTTTCAGTTGCTATGGGATCATAATTAATGTGGGGGCATTCTTCCATTCTGGGGGCAGCAAGCCTTTGGTTTGTTTGGCCACATGAGAACAATGTCATTCAGACTTGCGGTACACCAGATAACTGCACTGGTTCGCCTCCAGGAGAAGAAGGTTCAATGGTATTAAAAGCTGCATGTTGACATTGGATAGCCAACAGCTCCTGATGCTTGTCAAGCATTACACAACAAACTATAGGCAAATTGCAACCTGGACTTATGTGTTAATCATAAAACACTTTGTACATAAGCCCTGGTCTGCTTGTTATTAGACTGTGTGAACCTACGTAAACCAAATTCTGCAGTGCAAAACTGCACTTCTGGTACTTAGCATTGGTATTAGGGCTGCCCCCTAATAGTTGACTAAACTGTTGATGAGAAGAGTCTTAGTTGTAGTCATTGTCGCTGAACCCCCCCCCCCCAAACTGCATTCGGTAGCTGCACCTTGTCACTGAGACGAACGTATCAGGGGACTGTTGCAACACGGACATTTTCTCTTGTAACACAGGAAGTCACTTACTGGCGCATTGCTGCTAACTGTTCTAGCTGACATTAGCTAGTTAGCTAACTTAGCAGTCCTGTTAGCTGACTCTGCCCGGACTGGAAGCTCGGAGTACTGGGGGAGTCTTGGTGTTTGTTTACAACACTAGCACAGGAGCTTTGGACAGCCGGGAGGAGGACGTTTTCAGGTGGGGGACCAAGCAGAATGAGTACAAGAACTGGAGCCGGGCGAGCAGGCAATGGAACTGGACTTAGCAGCCTCCCACTGAACACGGACTGGGACTGAGCACAGCCTCTGAGACCGATGGAAGTTGTTTGACGACAGGGAATACAGTACTGAGGTGATTCATAATGGCTCCGAGCAGGACTCTGACTCTTAGGACAATGAAGACACTGCATGTTCAGGCGGGGACAGGAGAGGCGTGAAGCGGCAGAGGAGCGAGTTAATTTTTAAGTAACATTATACATCATCCGTCGTATTGATAAGTCCGCGAGTATTTGTTTTTGTGAAGTGTATTCCCATGTTTTGAACAACGAGACTTGTGTGATGTTATACTGTGTTAAAATAAATTAACTAAATGTTCAGTCTCCTTGCTGGTTGTTCCGACACATTCAAAATCATTACCGCTTTTGCCGTTAGCAAGAGGCGGCTCGCTTCGTGGCCCTTGTAAAATGTAGATCTTAAAGGCTCACTATTACGGTTTTGTATTTCTCTGTAATGTAGCACAGTGTTAACAATGCTACTTGCAACATTCTTTCTCAGCCATGGAACTCAGACCATTTTCTAATGGTCCAAAAATATAAATTTAAATAATTAATTTAATATAATAAACGTTCGACAACTAGTTGACAAATGGCTTGAACTAACGACTACTAGTCAACCAGGAAAATTATTAGTCAGGGGCAGCCTTAATTGGTATCAAAGTCAAGTTTCTGATATCATGACGGCACTGGTCCTGTATGTTGTGTATGCATTGAACTAGCTTTGAATTGTTCTGTACCTTTATTCTCCAACACACCACTCCTGACTACGCCTGTTTGGACGCTGCTTTGAGTATAATGCATGTAAGAGAAAGTACAGTTGTGGTTTGACTGTACGTACACCCAAGTGTATGTGTGTGTTTGTGTGAAGGAAGGAGAGAGAGTGTTTGTGCTGGCTTGTAAGGGCTTCTAGCTGCATTTGCAGGATTTGACCTTCATATTGGAGAGCTGCTCTATTTTGGGAGTCTTGCCAATGTAGTAGAGGATAGTGAGGGGCTCCAGATCCTGGGAGACGCAGCAGGGCGATGCTGATGCTTCAGGGTTAATGGTGTTATACAGGCCTAATACCTGGAACACAAGAATTACAGACATACAATGAAGAAAATATGACCAAAAGTAAAGTAGAACAAAAAATTCACGCTCAAGTTATTGACCTTACTAACTCAAATCCCACAGATTGTTTAACCTTTGACGCTGTTCCTCAAACAGTACCTTGGAATGCTGGGTGTCGGCGCTCCACAGATATGGACAGGCCCCAGCACAGAAGTTGGCCTCATAGCCCCTTGGCTCATGGATCCACCTCCAGCCTAGGTCCTTCTTAAAATCGATGTAGAGTGACCGTAAGCAGCAGTTGTCCTGAACGTTTCTACAAAGTAATGAAGGGGAGAGGTGAATTGTGGTGCAGTAGGAACTGAGTTTCTGCTCGAATCTGGCTTTGGTGTTGTTGGGACCACTGGGACTCCACAGATGAATTTGTTAATTTGTGTGACTTTAACTGAACTTTTATTATGAAACTGAGCCACTGAACTCAGTTTTCCACAATCCTCCAGGAATTCACACTAGTGTATGGTCAGTGTGACCTGTGACCTGTGATGTCAACAGGTCAATAAAAGGATCAGCTGACCATTGATCCTCCTCTTTCCTCCTGGCTTTGTCTCCAGCACTGCTGCTTAACTTTTGTTTTATGGTTGTGATCTTTCTCCGTGGCTAACGTGAAGTCATTACATTTATCACATAAATTTATGTTAGTTTATGCTATTCTCCACCCAGAGTGTTTGCATGCTCGTACACGTGATACATACGGAGGCAGAACAAAGAAACACACACACATTCTTTCTGGCGCGCACACACACAGACACACACACACACACTCTCTCACACATGTGTCTTTTGTTCTTTAGTTTAGTGCATTTTAGTTAGATCTCATACTGTGTGTTTTCGCTTTTATCAACTTTATACTAAATGCTTGGGGATAATTATGCTGGTTAAATGGTTTAATGTTGCACAAGAATGAATTCTGCCAACCTCTTCTATGGTGAACTCCAAATCCTTCAACCTACTAGCTATTAATGGTAATTTTGGTTATAGTTACTAATTTAATTATTAATCAGTTCCAAATTAATAGTTTAGAATATTTTATGAGACTGAATCAGAATAATTAATTGGCAGAACATGGCCCGAGCCTGAAGCTATATGCAACAAAATGGCCCAAACCAAACTCGAAGCCTATATTTTGTTGGAACCCGTCAAGGTCAGGTTAGGTAGTAGACCTCTAGGTCTAAGTTGAAGATGGAGGTGTGAATATGATGGAGGTTCACACCTGGTTTAGTTGTAGTTCCTACTATTACAGTTAAACCAAATGAATCAACAAATATATGATCATGATTTGATTTCTGACCTGAGAAATTCTGTGTGGGAAGATTGTACTCAGGAAGCTTATATACAGTAAGTTGTAATGAAGCCTGCCTCACTCTGCCTTATGGAGATGTTAACTTCATTGCTATAGCTTTCCATGGATAGTTTTATGCCTATAGACACAGACTTTGTCCTTGTGTCAAAACAATTGAGGTCAATTCAATGTAAAAAAAAAACACATTTCAAAAACTTCAAACAAACTGTTGCCATGGAGTAAAGCTCATAATCACTGTAACTGGATAGCCAAGTATCAAAGCTTATATTCAAATAATGTGACATGGGAGCATTTGGCTGCTTATCACTGAATAAAAACAACTAATAACAGCTCAGATTACAGAAGGATTTCACCATGATTCCTGACACCTGGCATGTGTAAAGAGAACTCACAGAGGGGGACTCACAGAGCGGAGAATCTCTCCTGATGTGTGTGTCATGAGAGTAAAAGTGTGAATTCCAGGTTAGTACCTAGAGCAGTAGGCGGTGTCCAGGGCTCTCTTGGATCGATGGTTCTTGTGCTGGGACTGAGACTGGGACTCCAGCCGGTATGAAGGCAGCAGCATGAGGAGAAGGTGTGGAGCCCGAGTGCTGTGCCGCCGCTTCTTAAACACCTTCAGGTCACCACCATGGATGAAGCTGTCATCAATACCTGGAAACATAACAGAGGTATCAATAAGTTGCATCTCACTGCATGCAAGTACTTGTGTTAATTAACAGATCAAAACATTAGATTTAATCTGATCATTTATCATCATTTATCAAGCATAGAGACTAAATGCATAAATATGCTTCAAAGGAAGTGCTTGTCAGATTGTGGAACCGTGCCTGCAACCCCCTCCCCCAACACCTTTCCCAAATTGGGGCATGCGTCTGACAATTTCTATTGTGAAAATAGGCAGGGTTTGAACTCGAACTCATGCTCTCTTTCTTCATTCTTCAGAAAACTACCTCTGTCAGTTTTCATGTGAACAACTGAATGCAACACCATGAATGCCTTCGAGGCCAAACAGTCCAAAAGGGTGCACTGTTATTCCTCTGCATTATGGCTGGCTTTTCGCCCCACCCTCATGTTTAGCCATTCAGAACAGGTATAAAGCATACTCTGGCCTTAATAATAACAATAATATCAACAACAATAATAATAATGCAGTTTTTTTTGTATAGTACCTTTTATACAGGAAATGCAGCTCAAAGTGCATTACAACAAAGAAATTACATGCACCAAGTGCTTCACATAAAAAAGACATAGAATGAGCATAGTAACAGGGATAGAATGCCATAATTAATGGAAAATAAGATGGAGAATAAAACCCACTTGATAATAATAGTAAAAATAAGATAAAAATGAGGAATGCATAATATAAGATGGAAAATAAAACCCTCTGAATAATAATAATACAAATAAAGTAAAAAAAGTACATAGAATGCATTAAATCAAGTAAAATACTGAATTTTAGTGAAGTAAAGTGCAGCAGTGCATAAATGTGAAGCAAAGTGCAAAAAGAGTTTCATGCCTGTGTCAGGAAAGTCATAGTTAAAGTCATAGTTAAAGTCATAGTTAGCTCACTGCTAACCGAGAGTAAGCAAGCTCTCATTCCTCCTGGCTTCTTCTCCAGCACTGCTGCTCAGCAACAGCTAGTACTGTGTAATCTGCTCGGATCAGAAACACCGAACCAAACTCTCACTCTCTCTCTAACCGCAGGGCTGCGAGGGCCTGTGTAAAATTTCTGCAACAATAGTTAGCGACAACAGCTACTACACAAAGCCTGCCAGCTATCTTTAGGAAGTAACTGTAAGGAGAACAACAGACCGCTTCCTCCATCTGCACAAATGGACTGCACAGCAAGGACTTTTCTTCAATCGGAACCAAAATTCTTCCCTGCTTGGCTCATCCACATGGCCAGCTAACAGCAACACACCAAAGCTCTTTCTTCATGGACTGGTAACATAATAACTGGGTATAGCATAGAGTAACAATGTACATGGCCAAGCACAGGACTGTTCAACTAATGTAACGTTACATGTATTGATTTATTTTTCTGAGGTTTATTGTTGTGATGTGCTTCCCCCTTTAGGATTTGGTAGCCACATGCTAAGCTAATGTTAGTTAATGTTATGCTTCACACAGACAGAGTCTTTACATGCTAACTAACTCTCTTTAAAATGGGCACTATTATCCTACACCGATCATACACACATACTCCAATTTGGCCTTAAAAACACAACCAGACACATTGAGAGGACATTTAAAGCTCCCGCAACAAATGTTTCTTTTGTTCTGAACACGTTGTATTCATGCTAGTGCACGTGAGGCAGAACAAAGATAAATACACACATTCTTTCTCGCGTGCACCAAAACAGGCGCTCACACACACACACACACACACACACACACACACACACACACACACACACATCCTTGTGTTCTTTAGTTAGTACAGTTTAGTTAGATTTCATATTGTGTTATTTGCCTTTATTATCTTTTAATAAATGCTTGTGTATAATTATGCTGGTTTCTTTAATGTTGCACAAGAGTGAATAATTTATTAACCTCTTCTTTGTTGAACTCCAAATCCTTTAACCTACTAGCTATTAATTGTAATTTTGGTTATAGTTATTAATTTAATTATTAATCGGAGTTCCAAAATGATAGTTTAGTGTATTTTATGAGACTGAATCAATTAATTAGCAATCCTTTCCCTTGTTTAAAGGTGGTGCCCCTGACAACTTCATTCATTAAAGTTATTATTTATGATCTGATTGACCATATGATTATCTTTGATAATTCTGAGCCATAATTAATTTGATTGCACATACACAATTTGGTGCCCCCTTTAACCATTGTAAATCCCAACAGCTGCAACCCGGTTTTCTTTTGGCTGTTGCTAGGATCTTCCAATAAACCAGCAGCAGATGATCACAGTGTTCTTGAAGGCAAGTAGAGAACAAGGGAGTTAGCAATGTAGCTTGGTCCTAGCCCATTAAAGGCTTTGTATGTAAGGAGGAGGACCTTAAAATCACTTCTAAATGTTACAGGAAGCCAGTGCAGAGCAGCTAAAACTGGACTAATGTGCTCTCTCCTCCTGGTTCTGGTTAACAGTCGAGCTGCAGAGTTTTGAATGAGCTGAAGTCTCTCCGTGGCTTTTTCTGGGAGGCCAGTAAAAAGTGCGTTACAGTAATCGAGTTGGCTTGAAATAAAGGCATGAATCAGTTTTTCATTATCTTTTTGATTTATAAATGGTTGTACTTTAGCTATGTTTCTAAGGTGGAAAAATTGTGTTTTCATCACCTTGTTAATGTGGGACTTGAAGCTTAGATGAATCTAAGACTTGTAATCTGTTTCCCCAGAAAGAACAGCAGTTCTCTTTTTGTTTTAGGGCTGGCTAGTAGGATTTCAGTTTTGTCCTCATTTAACTTTAAGAAATTATTGCTCATCCATTTATTTATTGCTAAAAGACAGGTAGTAATGGAGTTTATAGCTGCAGCATCATCTGGTTCAGCAGAGATGTACAGCTGCGTGTCATCCGCATAACTGTGGATGTCACCAAGTGGCAGCCACTAAGTGGCAACATGTATAGTGAGAATAGCAACGGACCAAGGCAGCTCCGTTGTGCAACCCCAAAACAGATGTCATGTTTCTCAGAAACATGATCTCCAAGACTGACGTAAAACTTTCTCCCTTTGATGTATGCTTTGAACCAGTTTAACTCAGTCTTAAGAGTCTACAGCCATGCTTCGTTGAGGCTGTACTCAGGCACAGTGGCTTTGTTAGCATCAGCATGCTAACATGTTCACAATTATGAATTAGCTGGTATAATATTAGCCATGGATACCATCGTAGTATAGCAGATTAGAATGCTAACCATTTGCTAATTGCTAATGCTAATTAGCAGTAAACAAAGTACAGCTGAGGCTGATGGGAATGGCATTAGTTTTGCAGGTATTTGGTCATACACCAAAGTATCTGACAAATTAAAATGTTGACCTGATGATGGTGGTAGATGAAAGGTCAAGGGATCACCAGAAGTACCTGGAACTTTTATTCCCAGGAACTACTTTTCAAGGAACTAAAAGGTTCCTTCAGCCCGCTGTTGTGTGCATTTCCACTATGGTCTAAAGATCAGCAAAGATTAGGTAAATTACACCCATTAGGTCACACCCATCACACAGCTGCATAACTCTATTGTTTTAACTTATTAAAAACATCACCTGCAATTCAGCATAAGGACCTTTGCTTATTTTAACCTGTGCACTCTCACCTGTTTTAAGTACTGCTGTATAATAGTGAAATTAAGAGCCACTACTTCCTCAGAACGTTGTAAATATTAGAATATGGTAACACAAGCATAGGGATTACATGCGGCTGTGGCTTAGCGGTAGAGCTGGTCGTCCACCAATCGGAAGGTTGACGATTTCATCCCGGCTTCCCCCAGCCCACATGTCTAAGTGTCCTTGGGCAAGACACTGAACCCCAAATTGCTTCCGAGGGCTGTGCCTTTGGTGTGTGAGTGTGTGTGAATGATTAGTTATTTTCTTTGGACTGATGAGCAGTTAGCATTTGCCATCAGTGTATGAATGTGTGTGAATGGGGTGAATGTGATATGTAGTGTGTGAAGCACTTTGAGTGGTCGGAAGACTAGAAAGGTGCTATACAAGTACAGTCCATTTACCATTTACATGTCTTTTTACATATATAGTAGTATATACTTGTTTTCAGATACAAGAACAGCCATTATACACACATTTGGTTCCACAGCTATTTATTTATCTGTAGAAATATAAATATGCAAAATACAGCAGGAGACTGCTGAAACACACAGTGAAATAAAATAAATGTTGTATCTCAGTGACAACATTAACAAGATATCATTTTGTATGATCAATTTAGCCAACCCTTGCCCTAATGAACACCAGTTAGCATTAGTGGTTGGCATTAGCATGTAGCTAACATTAGCTTTTGGCTAGGGTAGCAATAGCATGACAACAGTTAGCATTATAGCATTTAACAAGCATCATGTGGGCCATATTTGATTTACCTTCAACCAACTGGTCATCTGTTTCCGTGTCTTCCACCACGGCTTCCGACAGCGCAGTAGCTGAGCCGCTGTGCCAGAGAAGGCTGGCCTGTGACCCAACATTGCATCAATCCAGACGGACAAACCACTTGCTGCTCTGCCAGTCGGAGCTCGACCAATCAGAAATGTTCAGCGCAGCAAGCCCCACCCCGAAAGTTCCTGTACTTGTGGAAAGTACTACCTCCCGAATTGGTACCTTTTGGGGGGTAAAATAATGTCCCTGGAACTTAATTTAGACCCTGGTCCCTGTGGTGGAAACTCAGCTAAAGTCATTAGGATGCACCCTCTCGAGACCTTGAATATCTGTACTAAATGTCATGGCAATGGATCCAACAGTTGTTGAGATATTTCAATCAAAACCAAACAGGTCAACCTAATGGTGGTGTTAGATGTTAAGTCATGGGATCTCAAAAGTCATTAGGATTCATCCTCTGGGACCCATGAATGGCTGTTTAAAATGTCCTGGCAATACATCTAATATTTGTTGAAATATTTCAGTCTGGACCAAAGTGGCAGACTGACCAACACTGCCATCCCATGAGCCCCATCCCTTAGGTGCAAAAGACAACAACAAAACAAAAACACATTATCATATTAGAAAACACAACAAAACAGAAAACACAACATTACACAAAACAACACTTTAGAAAACATGTATTGTTTGTAATTGGACACAACCCAAATAAATTCAGTTTAATCAAGACTGGTCGGTGATATATACGGAAGTAAATTTAGATGCACTAACTAGCCAACCTGTCTATACAACATGGCTGCATCTGTGTATCACCTGCCACAAAGTGTGTGTTAGAGGAGGGGACACTAGAGCGTCAGCATATGGTGGCCTGATTTCCAGTATGATGATATCAACTCAGACTGGAAATTAGTATTAACAGTGTATTTACTATTAACCATGACCACATTCTTTCTCTAATCTTAACCAAGTGGTACAGCAAGACAGTAACTCCGAAATGCTGAACAAACAACCTGCACAGCTTCTCCTTACAACCCAAATGTGTCTGAATTTTTTCAATTAGTCTAATGTTCAACAATGGAAACCAACTTCTTGATGCCCAGGACACACCTCTTGCTTTTCATTTTGCTGCCCATGTTAACAAGTTACAACAGCCACACGCCCTGCGTGAGCAGTGTGGTTTAGTCACAGCTGTCGCGGCCCATCATCTAGAGATTTGGCATGTCACCTATTTTTTCTGAGTGATGCGCCCAGTTCTTAGCAAACATAGACAGTGAATATGACATATTAACACATATTGTGATCATATTGACATCATACCAGCAACATTACACCTTTCAATTCAATTAAATTCAATAGGTATTCATATTGCCATGACATGTGTTGCCAAAGCACAATTGCGATAATGATAGACAATGAATGAAAGGAATGAAATGAAATAAACAAAAATTATGTGATTAACAATATTAGTTAATAGAACAAAATAGACTATGAAATAGATCCATGAAATAAAGTAACATATATATATATATATATATATATATATATATATCAGTAATAAAATTAATCAGGTTAGTATTGTTAAATGTTAATGTGTACATAGATCTGTAAATGTGTAGACAAATCTGTAAATGCGTACATAGATATTAATGCCTGAAAAGTCTAAGTATGTTGCTCCAATAGCTGGAAATACAGACAAGTCATTAGTTTCAACTCAAGCAGACCTCAATTGGCTGTCTTGCACGTGACTTTTGCTACACTTCTGCCATGGCAGAGATTTGCAAATGCATGTGGAGATTTGTCTGTGTGCCTCAGTAGTTATCCAGCCTACATACCACCAGTCAGCGGTAGCACCCAGTGATTTTAAGCGTGACATTGCTGGGCTGGGTAGTGGTAGTGGCTGCAGTTGTGTCGATGCAAGGCAGACTACAATGGAGTTAACTTTGACTCCCACGGTGCACTTCGACATTAAACATCCAATCGAGTTTAAAATTCTGTCACATGAGGTGGTAACTGTGGGCAAGAGCAGCAAAGCCGAGATCCTCCCAGTGGCACTCTTTTCCCAGGATATTAGGCAAATTATACAAAGACAAGAGCGAGAGAGATGAGTCTTTGATTACTACCAGTGCTGTAGGGTGCCGGCCCACTGTGGTTGGGTATTAGCCTCTCTCTCCCAGCCAAATACTTTTGGTCCAGTTCATTCTAACTTTACCTGGGCCCCGCCCCTTTCCCGTCCCTGTTATTGGGGTGACATTACATGGATAATTAGGAGTGGAGCAAAATGAACAAATGAAAAGAGGAAAAACATAAAGGTGACGATGAAAATCTTGTTTTAAAATGTTTTAAAATAACAAATTATTCATTTGGTGCTGTCAATCATCTCAGCTTATAGTGAGCCTGAAGGCAGCACATATGAGGGAGACCAGAGACAGCAGCCCATTGAGCCCAGCAATACCAGTTCAACTATTAGTCAAGGTTCTGCAGCTGAAGCGGTAAGACAGAAGACAATAGGGATAAGATACAGTACCTGCAGAATACTTTTGCAGAACTGTATGCAGGGTTTCAATTGGATTTTTGTCTCATTTTGCCCAATAATTTTGTAGTAAGAGGCCCCATACCTCACTAGGCAATCGATTCTATAACTGATTTAAATATTTTGAGCAATGTCCTAATTAGAGTTCAAACCGCAAAGCAGTAGAACCCTATTGAGTTTGTGCCAGTTTATTATTATTATTGGGGTTTGTTGAGGGTCCGGCTGAATGGAATATGGCCGAGCCTCACCCCTTGATATCCCTCTACAGAACTTTGATACACAATTAAGGACAGTAATTAAACAATGACAATGAATGAGATTAGGAAAGAACTTTGTTTGCACATCTGACAGTTAATACCTTGTTTTCCACAAACTCTAAAAGTTAGCATTCTGCTTCCTGACTGCAGCACCTGCTGCAGCGAACAGTAGCACCTACTTAACCACAACATCCTGCTGAAATGGTTTTCTGCATCTCTGTGATCTGTGCTAACGGTTAAGTTCTCGTCTCCAGCTGAGTAGAACATCCTGTTTAACTATTGTGCAAATGGTTGAACTATGGGCCCCTCTCTGTGCAAAACATCCTGTGTAAATGTCTCCAGATTGTGACCGACATCAACGCCTTTATATACCAACTTAATGCATGCTTAAAAATAATAATGGCTTACTGATAACAGCTTGTTTAGCAACTTTTGTATCTGATCACGTGTTTTATTTTTGATGTAGAGGAGTTGAGCTTTGACCAGTGTCTTGTTTGTATTTTATGTTTTTACCATATATAGAAGGTATCTTGAGTTGTTTCTGTGCTCCAACTGTATAGAAAGGAGACACAGAAGGGCGTAGGGTTCTTCTCTTTTTTGTTTTTCTTTCTTGTGCGTTTTTTTTTTTTTTTTTTTTTGCTGTTCTGGTCTCCATGAACTAGTCTCTTTTTATGTTTGATTTTCTTTATCCTTGATTGACTTCAGCGGGAAGTTTTTGTTACCAGTTAATATAGCATTTTTAGCAGTCATTTGCTTTTTGCTTACAGAATTTTGATAATCCATAGCACATTTGTTCAGCTTTAAATAAAAACAGATTGTACACTCTACAATCGAAATACAGTTCCTTTAAGACTGCCACAGCCTCACATCTAAAAGGTATAATCCTCCTTGGCATAGGTAGACAATTTTAGTAATTATTTGATGCAAAATTATCAAAATAGTGTTTAACAGCTAACTGCTAAAATTGAACCCTCCCAGTTCCAATACCTGATGCATGAATGAGCAGTTATAAGTCTGTTATATGACAGTTATAAGTCAGTTATATGACCTGTTGCTAATACTGCTGAATAATTTTTGATTGGTTGCTAGTATCCATGAATGTTATTTGATCTGTTGCTAATACTACTGAATCATATTTGATTGGTTGCTAACATTGTTGAATGATATTTGATTTGTCGCTAATAGTATTGAATAATATTGGGATTGTTGCTAATATTATTGGATATCGATTGGATTGATTTAAGATGGTGTAGTCCCTCATTTGTCCAGGAGTGTTCCATCCCAATTGAGAATGACTTCCGGATCGGAGCCGAAACGTCTTGATTCTGAAAACAGTGTCCAGATGACTACGACCGAAACCTTTTCTACGATTGGATTGATTTGTTGTTAAAAGTATTGAGTGTTTGATTCCTTGCTAAAAATACTGGTTTGAATTTGATAAGTTCCAGAACGCATTGAATTGTATTTGCTGTTACAGCTATAGATTTGACTTTGTCTGGTTGCTAGAGGTGTTGATGTGTAGTTGATTTGTTGACTGAGGATTTATTTTGAATTGAATTGGAGTTTTTGTTAAAGTGATAGCGTTATAGGAGGCTTGATATCGCCTCATTAAACCAGGTGAGTCTCCTTCAGGCAGTCTCTCTCAGGCTGTCTGAGGTACCAACAGATTCTCCTACAAACTGCAGCACATACACTAGGTTGCTATATTTTGAGCCTGAAAGAAGTGATACAACTAAGCTTTTTGTGGCCAGTTAGCTTAGGTCTCTTAAGCAGGCTCTAACATAATGTTTAACTGCGGTTAGATTTTATAAACCCTGTCTAATACCTAGGTCATAGGGCATCAATCAGCCATCTTCAGGTAATATATCCTTGCTTGGAGGGGGTATCGATGACAAACCACAACATAGCTCCCAAACAGGGACCTCTCTAGAGTTAAAAGAGAACCTGGAGGTTCCAATAAGAAAATGTCGAGCTGAAGACCCTAGTTAGACATGTCACTCAGACTGGGCCTACTCCGAGAGTAATGCCACCAACTATAGGGGATACCCTTAAACAGAAAAACCAGGGAGCGAAGACCTAAGACCTGGCAGGGGCCAGCAGGAACGAATAGACACTGTGCAATCTAAACCTGAAAAGGTAACCTGATGCAAGACATCTCTGAATCCCACTATAGCAGTATCTGTCAGAGCACCTATAGTGCCCTAGACACTGTTCACAAGCGCACAGTGATATCGGAACGGTCAAGGAAGGGAGGGATAAGAAAAGGGTATGCCAAGCTAAGAACGGATAGAGTTTAAGGAAACTAGCATATCCAAAGGACAGAAAAGGGCTTAAAGCAACTAGCCCAAGAGATAAGGTAGTCATGACTGATGGCTCAGACAGCGAAGAGAAACACAGTATAGCCACTACTATGTTTGAAGTTTATGTTTCCAGTTTATGAAATTCTTAATATGCTGTATGATCTCTGAGAAGAGGAAATCTTTCAAAGCCAAACCCCTCGATGCCAAGCGAACTGGGCCCCGTCACAAGGAGATGGAGCTGAGACGAGAATGTGTCCATGCCTTCCACATGCCTCAGAGGAACCACTCATCCCATCAGCCCCACCAGCCACAGACGGTTACTCCACAGGGAGCCACTATGGTCCCTACAGAATAGGATGATGGAACATTGTGATATACAACCTCACCCTTGCCCAGCACAAACCCACCTTACAATAAGTAATACTGGTGAATCCGACTAATGAACACCCACCAACGGAGCTGGGGTGGCACGAGCAATAGCCAGAGCAGCTGGGCCTGAATATACTCAAGAATGTAAAGCCATATTACTAGGAGAATGGCAGAATAGAATCCCTTTAGATGAATGTAGGGTGACCAAAGCTCTCTCGTTAAGATCTGGATATGCTGCTATTATAAACCAGTACATCATCTGATACTCAGATATCCCCCAAGGCTCTGATTCGATCACAACGTTTCTGACATGCTACAGAAATATTGACAAACAAAGGGAGGAGCTTTTTCTTCCAAACTTGAGTAACTTGTAAGTATAATTTAAACTACGCTCTTTACGAAAATGAGAGTACAAAGTGTTTTAGTACTTCTTCTCCTGCTACTCGGTCAGGGCACCTCTGCAGGTCAGCTGTTTGGCCGAATTGTTTACACTAGGGAACAGCTGATCATGTGGCATGGTGCCCAGGACAACCGATGTCCCCACTGAGATCTGGAGGAGGACACACCGAGGTTGCAGAGGTGGAATGAAGCAGCAAGGAAAGAGAGAGGGGTGCAGACAGGGGTAAGAGACTTAAGAACAAGAGATTTAAGCCGTGTCTGCCTTCTCTTGTAATGGGCAATGTGAGATCACTGGCAAATAAAATGGATGAGCTAACGGCATTAGTCCAGAGTCAGACGGAGTTCCATGAGTGTAGTTTGATGTGCTTCTCAGAGACAAGGCTACACCAGGATATCCCATATCATAACGTTTCCATCGATGGCTTTCAGACTGTTTGGGCCGACACTGGGTGTAGTAAGCGGAAAGGCAGCGGGCTTGCTGTTCTGGTCAACAACAGATGGTGTAACCCTGGTCACGTTACTATCAAGCAGAGTATCTGTAGCCCGGACATTGAACTGTTAGCTGTGGGCCTCCAGCCATATTATCTGCCGCGTGAATTCTCACATGCCATTGTTGTGGCTGTTTACATCTCCCCCTCCGCTATGCACAGTATGCTATATACAGTATGTGAGTTGTCCTACAAGAGAGGAGAGGACACTGGACCTGCTGTATGCTAACGTTAAGGACGCAGGAATGTTTTGAGGTGACAAACTGGGATGTACTCTGTGAGCCTCATGGAGAGGACATTGACGGGCTCACTGAGTGCATCACTGGCTACATTAACTTCTGTGTGGACTGCAACTAAGATGGTCCATTGTTATCCAAATAACAAACCGTGGGTAATAAAGGACATCAAATGAATGCCAAGAGGAGGGCCTTTACTGATGGTAATAGGGAGGAGGTGAGGGCAATCCAGGCTGACCTGAAAGTGAAGATCAGGGAGGCCAAGGAGAAGTACAGGAGGAAGCTGAAGTGGAAACTCCAGCAGAACAACATGAGAGGGGTCTGGAGTGGCATGAAGAGCATCACTGGCTTCAGACTGACTGGCAGGTCAGTGCTGAAAGCCTGTGCCCCCCCCAGCTATGTGGAGTCTTTCAACATGTCTTCAACCTGAGCCTGAGTCTTCAAAGGTTCCCTGTTCTGTGGAAGACATCTTGCCTCGTTCCTGTGCCGAAGACGCCGTGTCCCAGTGGCTCCAAGGACTACAGACCGGTGGCACTGACCTCCCACATAATGACCCTGGAGAGACTGGTGCTGGAACAGCTGCGGCCCATGGTCAGATCCCTCCTGGACCCCCTTCAGTTTGCCTATTAGCCCGGCTGGGAGTTGAGGACGCCATCATCTTCCTGCTGAACCGCATCTACACCCACCTGGACAAGCTGGCAAGCGTGGTGAGGATCATGTTTTTTGACTTCTCCAGTGTTTTCAACACCATGTGGGTGAGAAGCTGGCAGTAATGCAGGTGGATGCCCCCCTCGTATCCTGGATTGTTGACTACCTGACTGGCAGACCACAGCACGTGCGTCTGCAGCACTGTGTGTCGGACAGCGTGGTCAGCAACACTGGGGCCCCTCAAAGGACTGTCCTCTCTCCCTTCCTCTTCACCATCTACACCACAGACTTCAGCTACCACACAGAGTCCTGCCAGCTTCAGAAGTTTTCTGATGACTCCGTTGTGGTGGGATGTATCAGCGGTGGTGATGAGACTGAGTACAGGGCTCTGGTGGGGAACTTTGTCTCATGATGTGAGCAGAACAATCTGTAGCTCAATGCGACAAAGTCTAAGGAGCTGGTTGTAGACCTACGAAAGGCCAAGGCACCAGTGACCCCAGTTTCCATCCAGGGGGTCAGTGTCCACACTGTCCACATTGTTGAGGACTACAAATACCTGGGAGTACACATGGACAATAAACTGGACTGGGCTAAGAACACTCAAGCTCTGTACAGGAAGGGCCAGAGCCACCTCTATTTTCCGAGGAGGCTGAGGTCCTTCAACATCTGCCGGGCAATGCTGAGGATGTTTTAGGCTGAGTCTGTGGTAGCCAGTGCTATCCTGTATGCTGTTGCATACTGGAGCAGCAGGTTGAGGGTAGCGGACGCCAACAGACTCAACAAACTGATCCGTAAGGCCAGTGACATTGTGGGGGTGGAGCTGGACTCTCTGGCAGTGGTGTCAGAGAGGAGGATGCTGGCCAAACTACATGCCATCTTGGACAGTGTCTCCCACCCACTCCATGACGTGCTGGTCAAACAAAGGAGTACCTTCAGCAAAAGACTCATCCCCCCAAAAAGCACCACAGAGTGCCACAGGAAGTCATTCCTGCCTGTGGCCATCAAACTGTTTAACTCCTCCCTCTAAGTGTCAGTCTATATGACCTTAAGTCGATAAACTGGACATTGGATCATTAAGATCACTGCAATACTTGAATTAATTGTGCAATATTCTCTGTTTAATACTCCGGTGCAATATACTCTTTTTCCAGTTTAATTATTGATATGTATTCATACTTCTATTACTGCTGTGCAATATCCACCATCTCATAATAATCTTAATAGGCTACACTTAACTTGACAGTACATGCACTACTACTTATTACTTATATTATGACATTGTATTATTATACCGTAAATACTTATCATCATCCGGTAAATCCACTTTGTACTTTACACTTTAATTTTAATTTTAATTTTATACTTATACCCACTTGGTACTTAATTTATCTGAGTTATAGTGTATTATATTTTTTGCTTAGTACTTCTATTCCTGTGTGCACTGACGTGACAGTGTGCAGCTGTAACAAAAGAGTTCCCCCTTGGGGATCAATAAAGTATTTCTGATTCTGATTCTGATTTGCAGCATGCCTCCATGTTCAACAGCACTTCACATGCAAGCCGCTCATCACTTTCTGCCTCCGCTGCCTCAGCTCTCACAGGTGGATAAACATCCTCATGCAGCAAATATCAGCTAAACTCTGAACTGGTCTCTTTGGACATTAAAATACTGGTCATGCTCGTTGGAGGTTCGCAAGCATTTCCTGCACTATCTGCAGGAATAAAGGGTTCACCGCAGTGCGGTTTCAGCCTCCATCCCGCAGAGCGGGTCGTCCACCAATCGGAAGGCCGGCGGTTTGATCACGGCTTCCCCTGGCCCACATATTGAATGTCTGAAGTGTGCTTAATTACTTTGATGCGTAGTTCTGCCATCCAGTGTGAATGGTTTTGAGTAGTTAGAAAGGTGTTATATAAGTACAGTCCATTTACCATTTGGAGTAGAATATAGGAGTCATGGAGAGTCCTTCGTAAAACAAGATCGGAGGTGAGTGATGTGCAGAAGTGTGTGATTAACTGATGGCGGAGCCTGGCGTGTCTGTGACATCATCCCCCCTCCACGGCCAGCCGAGGACCCTGCCAACCCCGTGGTCGTCTTCTTCCACGGGGAGCAGGTTGATCTGGGTGGACGGCCCGGGGGTTGGGCATGTGCGGAGCTGGGAACCTCGGGTGGATGACCCGGGGGCTGGACATGTGTGGAGCTGGGAACCTCGGGTGGATGACCCGGGGGCTGCACATGTGTGGAGGCCGGCGGCGAAGGTGGAACCCCTCTGGAGGCCGGCGGCGAAGGTGGAAGCCCTCTGGAGGCTGGAGAATCAGATCAGGACCCAGCGACAGGACAGCAGGACAGGGAGCCGGCGACGGGACAGCAGCACAGAAAGACGGGAAGATTGGTAGAGGAGCTGGCAGAATCAGTGATGTTTGGGAATCCGGAGCCTGCCACTCTGGCAGAGAAGGAGGGTACTGCTGCTGCGAACCAGCTGAGGTTTAGTGGCGTGCTGTGGTCCAGCACATGGTTCAGCTGCGTGCTGCAGTCCTACCGGGGCAGGAGACGGCTGTGATCCAACGGTGACTAGAGATGGCTGCTGCTGCGATCCTGCGGAGACGAGGAATTGCTGCTGCTGCAATCCTGCGGCGGCAAGAGATTGGTGCTGCTGCAATCCTGCCGGGAAAAAAGGCGACTGTGATCCAGCCGGGAGTCCGGGAACGGCGAGCGGCTGCGATCCAGCGGGGAGTCCAGTAACGGGGAGCGGCTGCGATTCAGCAGGGAGTCCAGTAACGGGGAGCTGTTGCGATACTGCGTTGCTGCAGTACTCCGCCGAGCCAGAGAAGGGCGCCGATCTGGCCTTGGGCATGGCATAACCGGTGGTGAAGGAGCGACTGTGGAAGTGACGGAATTGATGGCTGGTGTGGGAGTGGGTGGATTGGTGTAGAGTACCGACGGAGACAATCCACCTTTTCTTGAACGGGGTCCCTGGAGCTCAAGCTTTACTCCTACGGTGTGGTCCGATCTTCTGTTACGGACAGATAGGCTGGAGACACCGATAAGGCAACAGATGGATATTTATTAGAATACACCACAGAGTAGACAGGTATGCATGTAAGTTCACAGCCAGACGATCATGGACATAGATGGGCAAAACATGCTGGAGTCGAATGGAGCAGGAAATACGCTGGGGTAGGAAGGAGTGGAGAACACGCTGGAGTAGAAACACGCTGGAGTAGACACACGCTGGCATAGACACATGCTGGCATAGAATATAGGAGTCGTGGAGAATCCCATGGAGAGTCCGAGATCAGACAACCAGCTGAGTTGAGTGATGTACTTTTATCCTGGTGCTGATGGGGAGGAGGAGTGTGATAGGGAGCAGGTGTGTGTGATTAACTGATGGTGGAGCCTGGCGTGTCTGTGACAATAATAGTGGTCCAGCCTTTCTTTATCTCAACTACAAAATGATGAGGAACAATTACCGTCATTCTATAATAGCCTCAACTGCCAGCATTGATAGAAAGTGAAGACGTACATTTGCTCAGATTCTGTGCTCGGATGCAGTTTGAGGTGGTTGCGCTTGCTTGAGTATTCAATTGTATGCTACTTTGTGCTTCTGCTCCACTGTATTTGGGAGAGGAATATTGTATTTACCCCACTACATTTATTTGTTAGAAACCAGTACTATATTATTATGAGTACTCAGCTTAATAATACAAGTATTATCAACAAATAAAACTTGATATATAATTATAGATTGATCAGCCCAGTAGTATATGGAGTGGATAGAATTGGCTCCACCTTTACATGCTGCAACATCGAAGTGATGAGCACATTAATGCATCAATAGATCTATAATATATATTATTCAGAAATAGGCCATTTTGCATGATGAGCATGTTTGCTTTTGGTACTTTGGGTGTATTTTGATGGTGGTACTTTTGCTTGGGTGAAGTTTTGAAAGCAGGATTTTTATTTGTAAAAGAGGGTTTCTACGCTGTGGTGTTGGAACCTTTCTTGGGTGAAATATTTGAGTACTCTTCCACCTCTGAATAAAAGTGTAAAAGGCATATATTTGAAGGCATATATTAGAGATGGGACCGTATTTCAAATTGCTCTATCCAATAGGTTTCATGCTGGATATGAGCAAATACCCTATCATTTTACATCTTTTGCCGTTTGCCTTGGTAAGTTCTTGTACAGTACCACTTATGCTGTTATACAAATTCTACACTTCCTGTATCAGTTTCAACTGAACTGAAATAGGTCATAGAATTTAGATGAGTAATCCAGACCTATGAAGTGTTGAATAGCATTTATTATATTGTCAAATTTATTAATTGATGGAAGTACTTTATGCCAAATTGGCATGTACATTTATGACTTGCACCAGGAATTTCCTCTTCTTTTCCCCCAGCCACTTTGGGGCTGGCTTTCATTTGAGACCCAGCTTCTATTTCACCCCCGGCTTTATTTACGAAATGGGTAGTCAAGACACACGCCGAGAGCACCCCCTCTCACTCGAGTCCTCCTATGGAGAGTTCCTCCTAGTCATCGGTGTCATAAAGTCCTCTCCACTGCTGAAAACTTCACAAAATCAGTCATCAGCCAGTCAAGGTCATTGTGGACCTCACCAAGCTGGTTATGGTCATTTGACCTCATTCAGCAATTCTGGGTCATTGCTGACCAAATCACTAAACATCACAAATCGCAAACAATAGCTGCAACAGTTGGCTTTACTTTCTCTATGAGGAGCCAGTGTATTCTTCTGACACAAAGTTCTCACGGATTCATCCATCCATGGGTTTTCAGGGGGAACTTCAGCATTTCTCATTTCTTAATTAAAGCAAACATCACGAAAACTTGAAAGGAAATGGCGTTCCAACAACTTGGAAGAATCTCGTTTAGTCTGGCAAGATAGTCTTAAAACATATAGGAAGGCCCTCCGTAATGCCAGAGCAGCTTACTACTCATCATTAATAAAAGAAAATAAAAACAACCCCAGGTTTCTTTTCAGCACTGTAGCCAGGCTGACAGAGAAGCACAGCTCTATTGAACTACAGCCCTCAGTACTAACGACTTCATGAGCTTCTTTAATGATAAAATTTTAACTATTAGAGAAAAAATTCACCAAGTCCTGCCTTCAACCAGTGCCAACTTGTGTTCAAACACAGGAACCTTGGAAACAGCTGTAGAGCCTCATGTGTGTTTTGACTGCTTTGCTCCTGTCGATCTTCTTCAGCTGACGTCGACGATTAATTCATCTAAGCCATCAACCTGTCTCTTAGACCCCATTCCAACTAGGCTGCTTAAAGATGTTTTACTCTTAGTTAGCACTTCTTTACTGGGTATGATCAATCTGTCTTTATTAACAGGCTATGTACCACAATCCTTTAAAGTAGCTGTAATTAAACCGCTTCTTAAAAAGCCCACTCTTGATCCAGGGGTTTTAGCCAACTATAGACCTATATTTAACCTTCCCTTTCTCTCTAAGATCCTTGAGAAAGCAGTCACCAATCAGTTGTGTGACTTTCTAAATAACAATAGTTTTTTTGAGGATTTTCAGTCAGGATTTAGAGTGCATCATAGCACAGAGACAGCACTGGTGAAAATTACAAATGACCTTTTAATTGCATCAGACAATGGGCTTGTCTCTGTACTTGTCTTGTTAGATCTTAGTGCTGCGTTCAACACCATTGACCATCACATCCTATTACAGAGACTTGAACATGTAATTGGCATTAAAAAAGCCGCACTAAGCTGGTTTAAATCATATCTATCAGATCGATCTCAGTTTGTACATGTTAACGGTGAGTCCTCTGTGCATGCCAAAGTTAGTCACAGAGTTTCACAAGGTTCTATGCTTGGACCGATTATGTTCAACTTATATATGCTTCCTTTAGGCAATATTATTAGGAAACACTCCATAGCTACACCACGGACTTCAGCTACCACACAGAGTCATGCCACCTTCAGAAGTTTTCTGTGGTGGGATGTATCAGCGGTGGTGAGGAGTCTGAGTACAGGGCTGTGGTGGGGAACTTTGTCTCATGGTGTGAGCAGAACCATCTGCAGCTCAATGTGACAAAGTCTAAGGAGCTGGTTGTGGATCTACAGAGGGCCAAGGCACCAGTGACCCCAGTTTCCATTCAGGGGGTCAGTGTGGATATTGTACAGGACTACAAGTACCTGGGAGTACACATGGACAATAAACTGGACTGGGCTAAGAACACTCAAGCTCTGTACAGGAAGGGCCAGAGCCGCCTCTATTTTCTGAGGAGGCTGAGGTCCTTCAACATCTGCCGGACAATGCTGAGGATGTTTTATGAGTTTGTGGTGGCCAGTGCTATCCTGTATGTTGTTGCATGCTGGGGCAGCAGGTTATGGGTAGCAGACGCCAACAGACTGAACAAACTGATCCGTAAGGCCAGTGACATTGTGGGGGTGGAGCTGGACTCTCTGGTGGTGGTGTCAGAGAGGAGCATGCTGGCCAAACTACATGCCATCTTGGACAGTGTCTCCCACCCACTCTATGACGTGCTGGTCAAACAAAGAAGTACCTTCAGCGGAAGACTCATCCCCCCAAAAAGCACCACAGAGTGCCACAGGAAGTCATTCCTGCCTGTGGCCATCAAACTGTTTAACTCCTCCCTCTAAATGTTAGTCTGTATGACCCTAAGTCATTAAACTGGACATCGATCATTATATCTCTGCAATACTTGTAATAATTGTGCAATATCCTGTGTTAATACTCCGGTGCAATATTCTAGTTTTTCCTATTTATTGATATTGATATTTATTCATACCTCTATTAATGCTGTGCAATATCCACCATCTCATAATAATCTTAATAGGCTAGACTTAACTTGACAGTACATGCACTACTAGTTATTACTTATGTTATTACATTGTATTATTACACCGTATTATCATTATCAACCGGTAAACCCACTGTGTACTTCACACTTATTTTATTTTATACTTATACCCACCTGGTACTTAATTTATTTTCTGACCTGTATTATAGTGTATTGTATTATATTTTTTGCTAGTACTTTCCTGTGTGCACTGACGTAAAGGCAAGCTGGTGTAACAAAGAGTTTCCCTTCGGGGATCAATAAAGTATTTCTGATTCTGATTCTGATAAACTTTCATTGCTATGCATATGATACCCAATTATATCTGTCAATCAAGCCAGATGAAACTAACCAGTTAACTAAATTTCAAGCATGCCTTGAGGACATAAAGACCTGGATGACCTGCAATTTTCTGATGTTAAACTCAGACGAAACTGTTATTAAAAGTTATTGTACTTGGCCCCCAAACACCTCCGAGACACATTATCTAAAGTTATAGTTACCCTAGATGGCATTGTCCTGGCCTCCAGCAGCACCATATGGAACTTCAGAGTTATCTTTAAACAAGATTTATCCTTTAACTCACACCTACGTAACATGACAAAAATCATGCACATCCTGTCTCAAAATGATGCCGAAAAATTAGTGCATGCATTTGTTACTTCTTGGTTGGACTACTGCAATTCTTTATTATCCAGCTGCCTGAATAAGTCCCTTAAGACTCTCCAGTTGATCCAGAATGCTGCAGCACGTGTACTGACAAGAACTAGAAAAAGAGATCATATTTCTCCAATATTAGCTTCTCTGCACTGGCTCCCTGTAAAATCCAGAATAGAATTTAAAATCCTTCTCCTCACCTACAAAGCTCTTAATGGTCTGGCACCATAGTATCTTAAAAATCTCATAATACCGTATTATCCGACTAGAACACTGCACTCCCAGGATGCAGGGTTACTTGTGGTTCTTAGAGTCTCCAAAAGTAGAATGGGAGTCAGAGCCTTCAGTTATCAAGCTCCTCTCCTGTGGAATCAGATCCCAGTTTGGGTTCGGTGGGCAGACACTATCTCCACATAGTAGTAGGCTTAAGACTTTCCTCTTTGATAAAGCTTATAGTTAGGGCTGGCTTGGGTGAGTCCTGTACCATCCCTTAGTTATGCTGCTATAGGCCTAGACTGCTAGAAGACTTCCCATGATGCACCTCTTTCTTCTCTCCTTCTCTCCCTCTCCATCTGTATGCATTTTTATCCCATTACTGCATGTTACTAACTCAACATCTTCTCTCTCCCGTAGTTTTGTGCCTTCTCGTTTCTCTCCTCTCTCCTTCTGTCGCTTTCAACAGGTATTTCGTCCTCCGGAGCCGCAGAGACTGGATCTGTGGTTGTGGGCCACCTGCTGTCCCCATGTTCCTGCTCAAAAACTCCTACTACAGTTGTTGTTATTGGCTCTGTTACTAATACTGACATTATTTTTCCTATAGCCGTAATCCCTATTATTATTAATTTATTAATATTAACACTACAATTACTATTCTACTATTTAAAAAATAAATAAATAAAAAAAAAATTCTAGGTGGTATTTGCATTGCCCCCCCCACCCACCAAAACCTCTCCATCTCTCTCTCTCTCTTTTTCTCTCTCTCTCTCTCACTCACTCTCTCTTTCAAAACCTAACACGGCAGCGGCGGCCCACCATTGAGTCTGGTTCTGTCCAAGGTTTCTGCCTCTTAAAGGAAGTTTTTTCTTGCCACTGTCGCCAACTGCTTGCTCATGTTGGGATTTGTTGGGTCTCTGTAAATAATATTATAAAAAGTAATAATAATAACAATAAAACTTTATTTATAGAGCACTTATCAAAACAAAGTACAAAGTACTTCACAACAAGAGAAATAAAATACCACAGTGAATGACGACATATAAAGAAATAAAATACATAAAATACACAAACGCAATAAAATAAACAATAAAATAAACAGCCAGTTCAGGTAAAATCAGGATATGCTTTCAGATAAAAATGTGTTTTGAGACGAGACTTAAACAAAGACACTGACTCAGACAACCTAATTTTTTCAGGCAAGTTGTTCCAGAGCCTCGGTGCCCTGATAGCAAAAGTTCTGTCCCCCTTAGTTTTCAACCTGGACTCAGGAACAGACAGAAGACCCCTGCACGAAGATCTCAAACTATGTGAAGGTTCATAAGGGATTACAAGGTCTAAAATATAGTCTGGAGCCAGGCCATGAAGAGCCTTAAAAGTAATCAACAAGATCTTAAAAATCAATCCTAAAACAAACAGGGAGCCAATGTAAAGAGGCTAAAACAGGTGTTATGTGGTCGTACTTCTTGGTCCTGGTTAACAGCCTAGCAGCTGAGTTTTGTACAGTCTGCAGTCGTGTCAAAGTTTTTTGATTAAGACAAGTGAACAGGCTGTTACAATAATCAAGGAGTGAGGAGAATGTACAACAGTTTCTGCATCACTAAGATTAAAAAAAGATCTGATTTTTGCAATGTTTCTGAGGTGATAAAAACATGATTGGACAAGCTTAGTGATATGTTGCTCAAAACATAAATTGCTATCAAACAGGACACCAAGATTTCTTGCAACAGGCTTGATATGTTTTGACAGGTTACCAGTAGATGGCAGTATTTGTTTAGTGATGTTTTGGGGCCCAATAACAAGGATTTCAGTTTTGTTTGAGTTGAGCTGTAGAAAATGTATCGACTTCTAATTTTTTTTATGTCAGACAGGGAGTCCTGCAGAGAACTCAGCGTACTAAGGTCAGTGGGCTTGACAGGGAGGTACAACTGCGTGTCATCCGCATAACAATGAAAAGAAATACCATGTCTGCGGATGGCATCACCCAAAGGAAGCATGTACTGTATAAGGAGAACAGTATTGGTCCCAGAATTGAACCTTGAGGCACAACATACTTGATATGGGAAAAGGATGAGATGAAGTTATTAATGCTGACACAGAATTTCCTATTGGACAGATAAGATGAGAACCAGTCTAGTGCAGTGCCAGATATGCCCACCCAGTACCTCAGTCTATCGAAAAGAATGCCATGATCAATTGTGTCAAAGGCACAAGCACTTAAGTCCAGCAGCACAAGAATTGAACACATGCCTGCGTCTGCATCCATTAAAAGGTCATTGGTGACTTTGAGAAGGGCTGTCTCAGTGCTGCGGTGTTGACAAAAGTCAGATTGGAAGTTTTCAAAGGTATTATTGTTTTCCAAAGCAGCAAGAAGCTGCTTGGATTCAAGTTTTTCGAGAATCTTGGAAATAAAAGGCAATTTGGAGATTGGGCGATAGCTATACAGGAGGGTGGGATCAAGCCCAGGTTTTTTTAGGACTGGCTGGACACAAGCTGTTTTAAAGACGACTGGTGAAATCACTGGCAAAGGACTCAAACCTGTTTTAAAGTAATCAGGGACGCAGCCAGTAGACAGCGAGCTGTTAAAAATAATTTGTAAAAGGGGCACAATACAATCGATAACTTCCAATAAAAACCTAGTTGGGATTTTGTCCAGAGGGCTGGAGGACACTCTCATAAGCGACATGATGTCTACGAGTTCAGGCAGTATAACAGCAGAAAAATTGCTCAAAGAATCCCTGAGCGGGTGATCCACATCTAAAAAGGCAGGATTTGGGGTGATATCAGATCTTATTAACTCCACCTTTCCAGCAAAGTGCAAAAGAAACTTTTCACAATCAGCATCACAATCAGCAGGGGCACAAGGAGAGGCTGGGTTAACTAACTGATCCACAGTCTTAAATAGGAATCTGGGGTTGTGCTGATGGGCCGAAATAAGTGCAGAGAAATGACATGTGCTTGCATCCTTCACCATCCTATTATAAAGGCGTAATAACACTTTCATGGCCACAAAGTGGACCTGGAGACCTGATTTCTTCCTTCTGCGTTCTGCTCTTCTGCATTTCTTTTTACAGCTTCGAATACTGTCATTTAACCATGGCTGTTTTCTAGTCTTTGGGTTTGGTCTATTTTTCAGAGGAGCTATGAGATCTAAGGTTGAAGAACACAGGTAGTTAAAAGAATCAACCAAATCGTTGGTGTTGGAGGAATCAGGAAACACACTGCCAGGAGAATTGAACAGTGTACAGAATTTTGAGGCACTATGCTCATTAAGGACGCGTATGTACTTAGAGCGGGACAAGACAGTACTAGCAGTGTGTAATTCACAGTTAATAACAATGCATAGGTGATCAGATACAAACATGTCCCTGATTTCCACAGATGGGGTTTTCAGGCCCAGACTAAAGACAAGGTATAAGGTGTGGCCACAGGAATGAGTTTGGCCAGACACATGTTGTTGAAAGTTAAGAGTTATATTTAAAAAGTGATATTTAAAAAAATCTGCAGCAAGGGCACTGAGTCATCAACATGAATATTAAAATCAACACAAAGAATAATTCATATTAAAATAAATCATAATTTAACCCAAGACTGAATAAAAACTCAGGGAGTTCCAACAAGAAGGAGCCAGCTGGTTTAGGAGGGCGATAAGTAATAGCAAATATGACTGGGAGGGGGCCACCAAGTTAAAACATGAGCACTTCAAATGAGGAAAAATCTTTGCAAGCTATGAGGTTACACTTTAAATGCTTCCTATAGACAGTAACAAGGCCCCCACCTCGACCACAATCCCTAGGGCAGCTTAAGCTGTCATAATCAGGAGGGCACAATTCAGCCAGCTTACTGTGATCACCAGGACATAACCAGGATTCAGTTAAAAACATAAAATCTAAAACAGTAGAAGAGATAAAATCATTTAAAATAAACGTTTTGTTATAGAGAGATCTTACATTGAGAAGAGCCATCTTAAAAAGTCTGTGCTGCTTCAGATTTGAGGTTGAGAGTGGAGGTAAGGGTCTGGCCCGGATCTTTATTAAGTTATTATTATTGATGTGTTGGCTGTGTCTGTTTCACATTAAGGACCTATCCGAAATTACCACAGGAATGTTAAAAGTGGCACTAGAGGGATCCGGGCTCCAAATAGCAGCACTATGATCAGTCCACAAGGGGGAGTTAGTGACAGCAGAGGGTGCGTGGCAGTTTTGGTGGGCAGAGAAGAGGAAGAAAAAGAGCAAAGGGAAACAGGTGACGTTGTGGCCGGGGACTGCTGCGGCGAGGGGGCGGCGTCCTCCTTAGCAGAGGAGTTCTCCGCTGTCTCAGGACGAATGAGACCTCCAGAGCTTCTCCTGATCATGGCCTCTTTCAGTAACTTGCGGCGAGAGGAGGAGGAAGACTTGACCGCTGGAAGCAGCGAGCGTCCCTCCAGTGGAGGAAAGTCCTGTGTATCCAGGATGTCAAACCTGTTGGCCAGCAGGAGGTCCTGATGTGAAGGTGGAGGAGGCAGGCACTTTGCACCATGTCTGTCCTTGCAGGCTACAGTCGAACTCACCAGAGCCTTCTCACCACCCCGCCGACGAGTGATTGTGCATCCACTGGGGCTCGGCACGGAGTTGAAATGTCCATTGCTTTGGGCTTCGCACCCACAAGGAACCACGGATCTTCAGGCTTAGCTGAAATGGCTTCATGCTCCGGGGCGCCAGTGATGATGGAGCCGAGCCACGGAAGAGTGGGATTATTGTCCAGTGCTGGAGTGGAGCAGTCTGGGAAGTGAGATGCGATGGTCGCATTTCGGTTGGCGCAGCGAGAGGAGCTGAGGACTACAAGGTGTTTTGCCTGGGCCGAGGCGACAGTGGAGAACTCCAGGATGAGCTTGTCTTTTTCTCTTAGCTCGGCTTCCAGACAGGTGATACTTTTCTTCAGGTTTGAGACGGTAAGGTGGCAAAATCCTTTAGTCTGTGAGAGTGCTTCAAGCTTAAAGTCCACAGTAAAATCCATAAAAGCGCTACAAGCTTAAAATCCTTGGTAAAAGCGACCGGTTAGCCAAGCCGCTGGGCTAAAAACAAACCTAGCTAAGCTAGCAGCAGTGGAGGTACTCCGGTAAACCACGTCGAGTTGCAGCCAGCTTAAAATTACTTAAGATCCACACGCCCGATGACTGAAAACTTTTACCAAGTTAAAACATATAGGTAAAGCAATGGCCAGGAAAACAGTGTAGCGTAGAAAACTTGGCTTAAAAACTTGATAAAATGTAAGTTTATGATGGTTTAAGATGAAGCTTCTAGCGACGCTTCTGCCAGGTACACAAAAACGCAACAAAAAGTACGGTCTAGACCTGCTCTATAGGAAAAGTACAATGAGATAACGTATGTTTTGAATTGGCGCTATATAAATAAAATTGAATTGAATTGTCCCTAGTCACTCCAGTTCATCCTCAAGCGTCTAAATGTGAAGGTGCTTTCTCTGTAAATGTGGCTTGCACAGATTCCCTGATACATAATGCATGTAACTAGCGGTGGTGTTTTGGTTTCACGGCTATCTGCTGCTCACTGTTCCTTCTGATTTTATTTTCCGTTATTTTCAGTCTCAGCTGCACTTGGCTTTTCATTCACTGTATCTAGTCATATTAATTCAGAGCATTGCCAACTATATTACATGTTTCTGGTCACTGCCTCATTTAAGTGAGCGTATCTGATTGCTAATAATTCTACACATTCATTGTATTCTGCTAATTGCTCTTATTCACTGTATTATGCTAATTGCTCCATTCATTGTTATTCTGCTAAATACTACACATTCATTGCTTTTGGCTAATTGCTTAAATTCATCGTATTCTGGTAAGCGGTGTCATATTCTTTGTATACTGGTAATTTATTGTAATCTGCAATTGCTTCATCTTAATTGTATTTTGCTTATTACCACATATTCATTGCTTTCTGCCTATTGCTCATTTTCATGTATTTGTGTAATTCAATTCAGTTCAGTTTTATTTATATAGTGCCAATTCATAACTTAAGTTATCTTATTGCACTTTTCTTATAGAGCCGATCTAGACCGTACCCTTTATAGTATTATTTACAGAGACCCAACAATTCCCACCAAGAGCAAGTACTTTGGAGACAGTGGCAAGGAAAAACTTCCTTTTAAGAGGCAGAAACCTTGGACAGAACCAGACTCAGGGTGGGCAGCCATCTGCTGCTGCCGTGTTGGGTTGAGAGAGAGAGAGAGAGCGAGAGAGTGAGAGAGGGCGCGCGCAAGATAGAAAGAGCGTACAGTAGCAAAATGCAAATTCCACATAGAATTTTTAAATAGTAATAATGTAATGGTTGTGGTAATATTAATAATAAGTGGGTAAGTAGGTTCATATCCATCATATTCTGGTAAGTGGTGTCATATTCATTACAGTGGTGGTGTTTGGCTTTCTCATTTATCTACAAAATTTCATTCAGATCTTTGCCGGCAACATTCACACTTTTTGTAATTGCAGGATATATAGGTATCCTAATTTAATATTATGTCATTCTGACAAGTGTTGCTGGTGTGTTGCTGGTAATGGCTACATTTCATCACATTCTGCCAATTGCTACTTCATCATTGTATTCTGCTATAGCTACATCGTCATTGCATTCCACTAATTGCTACATCATCATTGCATTCTGCTAATTGCTACATCGTCATTGTATTCTGCTAACTGCTACATTGTCATTGCATTGTGCCGACTGCTACATTATCATTGCTTTCTACTATTTGCTACATCGTCATAGCTTTCTGCTAATGGCTTTATGTTCATTGCTTTAACAAGTGCTGTGATATTCTTTGCTTTCTGGTAGGTGTTGTCATATTCATTGCTTCTGGCAAGTGCTATAGCTTCCTGGTCATTGCTGACTTCATCAAGTTGTTGCTGGTTAAATCAAAGACCTCTGAAACCTTCCCTCCTGGTAGGTCATGCATATAACTGGTGGTGGTGTTCTTGTTTGGTTGTCTCAGTTGCTATTGTTTATTCACCATTGCTTGTCATGGCTGACCTTAGCAATTATATGCACCATCATACACTTCATATAGGTCATATAGGTTCCAACATCCTATTGGTCATTCTGGCCACATTCAGGTTTAGGGTCAGCGTGACCTCATTCACTCACCATGGTCAAATAGAACACATCGAAAGGTCTTTGTTGATACATTCCACCCCGTTTCCTAGATTATGTTTTTCTCTGTCATTTATTCATTCAGTATGTCCTGTTTTATTTTGTTACTCACCTCTGCTGTTGTTGCAGATCACTTCAGTTCCTGCCCTTGTGTTCTTCCCACCTGGTTGATTGTCTGCCCTGCCCTTATTAATTGCGCCTGTGTCTTCTTATCTCTCCTCATTTAATTTGTGTCTTTCCCTCCTTGTGCTGCGTATATTCCTGTTTTTTTGGTTTTCCCTGACCTCGCATTACTGGATCTGTTTGCCTGTCTCTGACTGATCACTGAACCTGTTTTAGGCAAGTAAACTTTTACACCATCCTGTTTCTGAGTCATGGGTTTGAGTCCTTTGCCAGTGATTTCACCAGTCGTCTTTAAAACAGCTTGTGTCCAGCCAGTCCTAAAAAAACCTGGGCTTGACCCCACCCTCCTAGATAACTATCGCCCAATCTCCTAATTACCTTTTATTTTGAAGATTCTCGAAAAACTTTTATCTAAGCAGCTTCTTGCTGCTTTTGAAAACAATAATACCTTGAAAAGTTCCAATCTGGCTTTCGTCAACACCACAGCACTGAGACAGCCCTCCTCAAAGTCACCAATAACACTTTAATGAATGCAGACGCAGGCATGTGTTCAATTCTTGTGCTGTTGTACTTAAGTGCTGCCTTTGACACAATTGATCATGGCATTCGTTTAGATAGACTGAGGCACTGGGTGGGCATATCTGGCACTGCACTAGACTGGTTCTCATCTTATCTGTCCAATAGGAAATTCTGTGTCAGCATTAATAACTTCATCTCATCCTTCTCCCATATCAAGTACGGTGTGCCTCAAGGTTCAATTCTGTGACCAATACTGTTCTCCTTATACATGCTTCCTTTGGGTGATGTAATCCGCAGACATGGTATTTCTTTTCATTGTTATATGGATGACACGCAGTTGTACCTCCCTATCAAGCCCACTGACCATAGTACGCTGAGTTCTCTGCAGGACTGCCTGTCTGACATAAAAAATTGGATGTCGATAAATTTTCTTCAGCTCAACTCAAATAAATCTGAAATCCTTGTTATTGGGCCCCAACACATCACTAAACAAATACTGCCATCTACTGGTAACCTGTCAAAACATATCAAGCCTGTTGCAAGAAATCTTGGTGTCCTATTTGATAGCAATTTATGTTTTGAGCAACATATCACTAAGCTTGTCCAATCATGTTTTTATCACCTCAGAAACATTGCAAAAATCAGATCTTTTTTTAATCTTAGTGATGCAGAAACTGTTGTACATGCTTTTATCTCCTCACTCCTTGATTATTGTAACAGCCTGTTCACTTGTCTTAATCAAAAAACTTTGACACGACTGCAGACTGTACAAAACTCAGCTGCTAGGCTGTTAACCAGGACCAAGAAGTACGACCACATAACACCTGTTTTAGCCTCTTTACATTGGCTCCCTGTTTGTTTTAGGATTGATTTTTAAGATCTTGTTGATTACTTTTAAGGCTCTTCATGGCCTGTCCCCAGATTATATTTTAGACCTTGTAATCCCTTATGAACCTTCACGTAGTTTGAGATCTTCGGGCAGGGGTCTTCTGTCTGTTCCTGAGTCCAGGATGAAAACTAAAGGGGAACAGAGCTTTTGCTATCAGGGCACCGAGGCTCTGGAACAACTTGCCCGAAGAAATTAGGTTGTCTGAGTCAGTGTCTTTGTTTAAGTCGCGTCTCAAAACACATTTTTATCTGAAAGCATATCCTGATTTTACCTGAACTGGCTGTCTAATTTACTGTCTATTTTATTGCTTTTGCGTATTTCATTTCTTTATATTTCATCATTCACTGTGGTATTTTATTTCTCTTGTTGTGAAGCACTTTGTACTTTGTTTTGATAAGTGTTCTATAAATAAAGTTTTATTTATTATTATTACATTCGTGACCTCATTCATTGAATCACCCATGGTCTTCGTGACCTCATGCATCACCATCGGTCTTATGCTACTCACGACTTTACTAACCCATTAAAATATGATGACGTCACGATGGGGTCTAATTGCCAAAGGCTCTTCACATAATTCAATAATTTTATTGACGTGCATAATAAAGATGAGAATCTTTATTATGCATGTCAATAAAATTATTGTTCACTCATGATGAAATCTCTCCTGATTTAATTGCTTTGAGTAGGTAAAAACCAAAAAAAACCCAAACAATACCAAAATCATAACAAGGGGAGATCAGAAATGCCACACGAGTACATTAATCGACACTCAAGCCATTATTCTGCAGAGTTTTCAGTTCTCCTGATGCTCCCAGCCACATAGAAACCTAGCCCCTCATCCAGTCCAGTAATGAATGAAAAGCATGCAAAGTAAGTGTGAGCAGGTGCCTATAACTGAGTTCTCTACACCTTACTGGTGTTAATGGAAAATGTACATGTTGCTCAATCACAAGGGGAGTCAGAAAAGTATTAAGAGATGACACATTGTTGATTTTGGTCTTTTCATAGGAATTGTTGACAATAATAAAATATAGGATAAAACTAGACTTCTTTAACACCCCTTAACAATTTTTAAAATCAAATGACCTGCAAACCGTGCCTCCAGCTCCTCACTCTTGTTGGGAATAATGTAGTTATTGGATGGAACAAACGTGCAGCATGGGCAGTGCAGGCTGATCTTGAATCCACTGTTTCTGTCTGTAGAGAAACAAAAGTCAAGGTGACAAGGTGATGCAACAATGTAACGCATGCAATCAGTGATGAGGAACGTGCTACAGTGATGCAAGGAATATGCACTCACCTCTGTGGTTCAGCCATTCACTCACTGCCTCTGTCACGTCAAAGGACAGCCACTCTCCCTCCATTTGTGTTCGTACCACCTTGCTGTCAATATACCGCTGTGTTGGGGATGTCAGGTCTTTGTGTCCTAAAATCTGTAGACAAAACAGAGCCATGACAGATCAAAGTTGTGAAACAGAAATAATATTTTGGAGCTATTTATTAAACATTCTGTGCTGTACAAATAACTGTACTAAGACACTTGAAAAAGTTTCTTTTGGGGTCTTGTAGTAATTTCAGTGGATAAGGAGAAATTCCCAGAGTTCTATGAATCACAATCCTGTCCAAGTCCTCTGACCTTGACAACAAAATCTGTAATTGACTTTCAAAATGACCCATATGTTAGGCAAGTGAACTACTTTGTTCAGGCTAGAGAAAGACTGTGATCATGGTTAAAAGAAACATATATTGACTGTTGGTAGGAGACAAGATGTGAACAACGATTTCCCTTGTCAAAGTCAGACACATGCAACCACCCATCCACCCTGACCTCCTCTCAAAGACTCTTTGCAGCACTATAACAATTTAACACTGATTCTGCCTTTGCTTCTGAGAGACAACAGTCATTATTTGCACACTCATAAAAGGCCCCATGTCACGAAAACATGGATCATTTTAAGGGGATCATGAAAGTCGATACATCGTCTAGGAACCATGAATGTCTATGATCTAGTAGATGTTGAGATATTTCATAGGATAAGTGACAACTTTGACCTGCTGGTGGTGCTTAACATACCTTCATACCTTCCTGACATCTCACCAGGGTATACGGTATATGACGGTATTTGAGTAAAAAAAAAAAAAACCCACATAAGCTGAGCTGCTGGTGATAGAAGTCATTGTAGCATGTATGATATTGTCTAGCCTACAATGCTGTGTCTAATATGCAATTAGCCTACTTAGTGCTGTACCGTATGTCATGTTTTTTTACATTTGAAGATTCTATTGAGGTTTTCGAATGAAGCTTCGGTTGTCTGTCGCCATATTTTATGACGTCATCACCCTAAAAAACCATCCTCGAACAAAAACTTCAATTTGAATTGGATTAAATGAGTTAGTCTATTTTTTTCAATCAACTTTCTTTAATGAATATAATTCGTCAGTTATGGTACTGTTAGATTGCTGCTAGACCACCCCTTTAATACTTGCCTCCCTTTGTGTGCAGCAAGCAGGACATCAAACTGTTTTTTGACCGCCGTGAAAATGTTGTTTTTGGAAGGCTAAATGGCAACAAATATGTATTGAAGCAGAATATTTTGTTAGATAAAACATGTTGTGGATTACATCTACATTTCTACAATAAATTTTGACTTTTGGACTTCACAACGCTTAATCACATGAGTCGGAAACAATCCGACGCAGCCACTAGGGTTGGGTGATTTAATGAATATATCGCCAAATAGTTGTTTTCTTTGGCCGATTTTTGTCATTTTATTTTGCTAATTTAATGGTCTGGCCCCGAAGAATGAGTGAGAGCCGCTGCTCAGCGACAGACTCTCGTTCAGTGAGCTAAACCAGTAAGGCCAGCAACAGCAGAGAGGCACCAGGAAAAACGACGTATAGAGTCAGAATAGTTTCACATCTAACTCGGTTAAGGGTTTATTTCAACCAAACCAAAGTTGGTGATTGTTGGAGCAGTGGACAGACTAACCAAGAAGGTTTTGGTGAGTTTTATTTTGTTTCTGTCGAGTTTGAATGAAGTGTGTTTTATGATGAGTTAACAAGGCAATTAAGCTATAGTCTTTCAGTGAAAGAGAGAAACCTGTTGTATTTTTCTGTTTAATAAGGAAAATATGTGTAAGAATTTATTAGACTAGTAAAGCTTGTGAAACGTAACAAACTTGCCGATCGCACACATCTCCCAGCTGAAATGAGGAGGGGTGGCGCTGCACAAACACCTTTAATAGAAAGAAGAGTATTGAAAATCATGCCTTTTGGGATTTCTAAATACCCTGGTATACCATAATAACTTGATACCACCCAAGCCTAGTATGTCATATGCCCAACATAATCTAAACTGCAGGAAAACACCCCAATATTTAAGTGTTAATGGGTGCAAGCTGATGGATATAATAGACTTTTAGAGTTGCATGGACTGAAACTAGGTATGATCTGACTCCCCCACTACCAAAATCTCTATCACTGACTTTACAAAATGCTGTCTAATTCAGCATCTATTTGTGTGATAACCATGTGACTGAGCTAGTAGCTGTGTGTGTGAATCTAAACAGACTAAAGAATAAAGTTTTCTTCTGGTTTGGACAGAAGAACAGCTGCATGTATGATGGTACTGTTGGTTTGGATTCAGGCAGCAGTAGGTGCACATAGGTGTGTTTGGTGGTGAGAACCTGTGGAATGAAAGAAGTGGAATGGAGATGTCATTGTCTGAATTTAAGCAGATATTAATGATGGAAGGCTCTCACTTGATAAACATAATGATACTTCAGTGTTTCAAATTCAATTCGGCTTCTGAATGAAGCCTGGGTAATACTATATTCTATGGTTTAGCAAACACATGCACTGCAGTCATAACACAGTACACAATACATCAACATAGAAGACACACATGCACCCACAGTAGTTTAGAGGACAGTTGGTTGAGGCATTGGTTGAGGTCTGGCAACCTGCTCTTTTTTCTGTGATTGATTGGCCAGGTCTGGGAGGAGCAGTGAGAGCATAACCAGATGCTAGACAGACCTTTGTTATTCTGCTGTCCTTCAGAACCATGTGTTTATGTTGGCTCATCTCCGCCTAATGTGTAAAACACTATTCCTGCTGCTTTCACTGAGATCTCCTGTTAGGCTTGGTATGGGAAACCTGACAGAAGAGACTAAAGCTCACAAACTGTATGTAGAGAAAATAATCAGAGGTAGAAGTTGGAGATAAAAGACTTTTTATGATGCGGTGGGTTGAGGGCTAACAAACAGATATTAGAACTCTTTTGATGATTGTAATGTTTGACCCCTTTCGGTGTCACTTTTAACCCTTATGGTCCTTTAAAGACCTGTAGAGAAACCAGTTTCCAAGTTCTTTTCCAGAAGTAAGAAAATCTCAGTCAAAATCAAATTTATTTGTGATAAAGCCAATTACAAAAAAAAAAAAAAACTAAAAATCTAACCCTACAGCACAAACTTACTCAGTATGTCTTGCAGTTCCTTCCATTTGTCTAGACAATGACTTAAACTTGATAAACTTGGAATGGAAAAAACTGCAACAAAACTGAAGTTAGAGACATTGATTCCTCTGAGGGTTTTAAATTTCTACTTAAAGAAAAAAATACTTGTGAATCTTGTTGTAATTGTCTTCCTGATTATATAAAGTTTAGCTAACAAACTAAGAACAACAAAGAGCAAAAAATAGTACCTTTCGTAAATAGACACTTTACAGGATCAGCCTCTGATTCTGTGAAAGTTGGTGTATAAACAGTCTCCTTGCACATGCATGCAAGTACTGCACAGTGCAGTGTCCTGTTGTTAACAGTAACATAATACACATAACAAGCTGGTGATAACAGGCACATTTTATAGAAAAGTGATTATTTTAACAAAATGATATGATTCTATGATTTCATAGTTTGTTTTAATTGATCAAAACTTATCATTTACAATCTTACTTCACCCGGAATTGTATGAGAAACATTGCTTTTAGGCGTTGGCATTGATTTAGAAAGGAAAGAAAATCTTGTGCAGTTCACTGTTGAGTCTCAGGAGTCATTTCAATGTATGATGGATCTACAGGATATTTATCACAGCAAAGTCCAAACTCCAAATTTTTTTCAAACATTTCTAAACGAGGTGTTAAGTTTTGTATAGACATGAAAAAGTATGTATGTGTGTGTGTGTGTGTGTGATGAATGTGGATGTTATTGGGTCTCCCTCTTTGTACCGGCCCGTCCCTTCCTCCCTCACACATTTACAGGCGCTGTGTTTGCGTGAGAAAATCTCCATTTTGAGCTGTGTTTAGCCTGTGTAACCTCAATGTTTAACTGTGTTAGAAACAGTAATCCCTGGACCCTTGTGAACAGTACCAGGCTTAAGTTTAGAATATGAGTTACATTTGTTATTCTTGAAATTCCAGTTTTGTTTTTTGGGGGTTGTTTTTGGACCACAACATCAGGGGTAAGAGTTTATTGCCCCTACTATATTCTTTTTCTATTTATGTGTCCATCACTGGTGCTCATAACTGTTATTAATGCACAGGCCGTCCTAAGGTTTGCTGTCAGTCAAACACTATGGCCAGGGCTTTTCCTTCCTATTGATAAAGTTTCTGTGGGTGACACTCCTTTCTTTGACTGTGGCTACAGTAAAGTCTCTGTCACTGCTTAATGCATCAGTATGCTTCAAACTAAGTCTGATAGTCTAACAGCGTCTGAAACCCCCTCCCCCCACACCTTTCCGAAGTCAAAATTAAGGGCGTTGTGTCCCAGTGGCTGTTGAGAACAGCTATAAACACTTTTCCCTTTAGATGTGTTTGGATGACAGGTTGTACAAACTACTTTGTTGTAATATGTTTTTACATATTTTTGTCTTTTATGTTAAGCTGCAGATAAAATCATTATTTTATGATCATGACATTGTCAGATATTTGGCATAGGTTTTGTTATGGCAATCAGGTCCTATTTTAACTATGTTTCTGAGAAATCCTGTTTTTTATGGTGGATGGAACATGGCAGCATAGCTGCTGAATGAATCTAAAACTGACCAAGAATCAGCAAAAGCAGATTGTGTTATCACTTTTCTAAAAGGTGTAATCTTCAGTATCCGCTCACCATTAGCGGTGAAAGCAACAGAATTTTGAGCTTAGTGCACCTTGGGAATTGTAGTTAATTTAAAGGTACAAGGTAATTAACTCTTCTTAAAGAGTTTTAGTATAATAGTATAAACAAATTAAAGGTGACATATTATGCTCATTTTCAGGTTCATATTTTTATTTCAGAGGTCTGTTTACATGCTTTAATGTTCATAAAACACAGTATTTCTCTCATACTGTCCATTGCTGCAGCACCTCTTTTTGGCCTCTGTCTGAAACTCTCCATTTTAAGCACCTGTCTCTTTAAGGCCCCCCTCTTGAAAGCCCAGTCTGATCTGATTGGTCAGCTGCCACAGGCCTGAGCAGGCACCGCCCACCAACTCCAAACAGGGAGAGCGGAGTTTCTGGTCTTCCACATCAGCTCCACCAGTGTCTGAAAGAGTTTAGCTGCACTTCTACCGCGAATATCAGTACAATAACTGCTTCTAAATCAAAACCTTTGCAAAACCGCACACGCATGAGTGGGAATTTGATTCGAAATACATATAATAAATTTCCCTGATGTTTTCCTCAGGTAAATACTGTTATTTATGTCTCTGTCACAATGCTAAAGGAAGCATTTAGGATTTAGTCGCATCTAGCAGTGAAAGAGTATAGTAGAAACTATGGTGGCCGCAAAACACGAAAGGCCCTATCTAGAGCCAGTGTTTAATTGTTTAATTGTTATGCAAATTATCTGCAGCTAATGTGAGGACTGTACTGTGTCCATGTTTCACAGAGTAACTTGGATCTTGTCAGACAGTTACCATATTTGTGCTTTAAAATGTTTGACAGAGTTTCAGATTAGCTTCAACATATTTGTATGATACCCTTTCAAAATACTTCAAAATATTGTATAATATCTACTGTGATCTGTCGACACTTATAAATAATAAAGAAATGTCTTGTGTTGCTTACAGAGACACTATTAGATTAATTTAGCTAGGAAAATGTGAAACAGAGGTTTTCTGATCATCCTTTACTAGTAGCAGTTTTACCTGTGTAATTACCAATGACATAACACTATAGGGAATAATGAGGGAAAATTTCATTATGATGTTAAAGTAAAGCAGCAATTCTTCCTAGCTAGAATAATTCCCAAAAGTAACTCTAAAATCATTTTTAGGGAACCCTGGCAGCTCCTGATGTCAGTCCAGAGGAAAGTGTGTGTACCTGGTAGAGCTCAATGCGCTGCTCAGACACTCGGGCCCCGGGGTTTTGAAGACGGAAGATTCTGAGCTCAGCCTTCACCAGGTTGGAGGCGTTCTTCTCCATGGAGGACACATCAAACGTCAGCCGCCTGAAGTAAGGGTTGAAGTGTGTAGGAGAAATGACATCTACAAAAAAAGAGAGCGTATGAGAGGATATTTTATGACCGGTGAGAGACAGGTTAAAGGTTTACTTTGACATTGAGGCATTTAGTTGATGTTCTTATCAGGAGTGATCTACACTGATATGGGAAGTATTGGATCAAAATGACAATAAGGAAAGATCTGGACCTCACAGCTGTGACCACAGATAATGTGTAAGAGAACTAAGGAGAGAGAGACTTGGTTCCCTGTAACTCTCACTAAAGCAAAAACAATCATTTCAGAAAAAAGAACAGATTTTACTCTGCCAGTAAACCTGTAGAAATAGTACATCATATTAAGTGTTTTGTTCCAGAGGCTAGCCTTGAAGTGGGGCGCAGCTTTGGCTCTAAATTGGCCTTTATAAATATCTAATAATTGCCAGTGTAAATACCACTGTTTATTTGATTCAAAATCCATTTTTGGAGGAAATGGTGAACTGTTTTATAAGATTATGGGCTACGCCAGCGAGTCAGTATTGCACTTCCATAAAGTTAAGAAAATTAGTCAAAATTAGTCCCTTGTATGGATGAAACTACAAAAACACTGAATCATACATTTCCCATAATGGAACTTTATAGCATTTTGATTAGACTGTCCCTGCACAGTAAATGTCCACATCTTTTAAACTCCACACCTCCAGTTTGTAACTGAGTCTAAAAACGTGTGGTCTCCAAACCCAAGCCAAGATAACCCCAATGACATCACTGTGACATCATCAGGGTTATTTTGTCAGTCTTGACAAAGGTCCTCCAGGGCCACATTATACAACTCTTTTCACAGGATTAGTGCTCCCTGTGACCAATAAACAGACCTGGATGTGTAAAAACCGTGGAGTGCCCCTCTAAAGATCAGCTAAAATGTTTAATATTCCTACTGGTGAAACCCTGACACCCACAGTCAAATAACACACTCCCGCAGTACGACAGCAGTCATGCACAGTAGCAGCAGCACAATCCCCTTCATATAGTACTTAGAACCATGTGTGTGGAAGTGTTTGACAGACGCTTACACTGGACCGGGTTGACATGCGCAGCACTGACAGCCACACTGTATGTGTTGCCATGTCTGACAGATGCTGCGGAACACACACACACACACGTACAGCGTAATACTGGAAACCATGTGTGTGGTGGAGGAGTGTTTGACAGCGTCCCACAGCACGGTGAATTAAGAGGCCCGGAGGTCTTAAATTGATGGCTGTAACGTAAGGCAGAAGCCTGGGATTAGCAAGACACTGTGGTTTGTTTAGAGAGAGTATACAACCACAGCAACCAGCCAGACACATGGACTGGGACCAGCTGAGAGGCAAGCAGAGAGAAGAGATCATTTTTTCAATATAGTTGAATATGGCCATTTTTGTATATTGCTTTGGTAATACTGTTTCTGATGGTGACGATGATGATATAATGCGTATTGAGGAAGAGAGACAGTGACAGTAATGAAGGGACAGAGTAAAAGAGACAGATCTCTTTCACTATATCGCTTTCAGACAGGCACAGTCATACAGTTAAACCTACAGAACAGAATAGAATACAGAATAGAATACAACTTTATTGTCCACAAAAGTAGAAAACTATCTTTGGTCCATCTTGCAGTTCATTAAAACATCCAAAAATACACACACACACACACCACATAACAACATCACTGACAGTAGAAATACACTAAAGAATTAAAATGCAATATCCAAAATCTAAGGAAAGGTATTAAAATGAAGCATCTTAAGAACTGAGCATGTCCAACTGCCTGCGGGATAACTGACTTCGTATATACATTCTTTCTCCAGAGACATCCTGTTGCGGCTACCTGAGTTTAGATTCTCAAATCTGGCGAACAGAGGTAGTGAAGATTCCTCTGTGATACACAGAGCCTTCCTCCTCACCCTCTGTTCCCAAAGAGCCCCTAACTGGCTCTGTGGCCCTCTGATTAATTTACTGGCCACATTGATGACCTTTGCCAGCTTGCCATACCGTGTAGTCATATTGTTTGACAGAACACTTTCAATAAGAGATTTATAGACCACATTTCTTGAAAACATAATCCACATGGAAAACATGGATAGAAACAAAGTTTACTATCATGGTGGGATTTGTTGGAGTCTAGACCTGCTCTGTAGGAAAAGCGCAATGAAATAACTTCTGTTATGAATTGGCGCTATATAAATAAAATTGAAATAAATTGAAATGATATCTTAGAATACTCCTAGTTAGGGCTGTAACTCATAGCTACTATCTGAATCTGTTTATTTAACAAAAATGTCCGTATTCATATATATTCAGACTTGCAACCGAAGTTGTTGGAAATCATGTAGACTACCTGCTTTTCTGTATTAAATATTTTCTACTGCCCAATATGTTTAGCTGCTCACAAAATATACCTAACATTATATTCAATCCATGTACATACATTAATCAGATGATAAAGAATGATTTGTATTTGAACACCTCTAAAACAAACAAAAAAGTCTAAAATGAGTGTAAATAATAGCTGTGTAACTGTTAATGGTCTCAACCATTTCAGGAGGTTTCAACATAAATACAATTTAAAGTGGTCATATTATGCTCATTTTCAGGTTCCTAATTTTATTTTGGGGTTTACATGGTTTAATTTTCTGCACATTGCTGCAGCAACTATTTTCACCGTGTCTTGAAGGCTCTGTTTTAGCTACCGAGTGAGGCATCTCACTTCTATTGGATCTTTGTTGGGAGTTGCGCAGCTGCAGTACCTAGGACTACTAGCCAATCAGAAGCAAAGTGGGGCGGGTCTTGGCGAGCAAGGTAGTGTGATCCAAAACAAAACCGGTAACTATGGCTTCGCTTCAGCCGTACATGTTCCAACAACCAGAACCCAGCTTCACAACCGAGACTGGAGCGACACGTTTCAGAGTGGGAAGTTACTAATTAGCAATTAATTTATCTTAGTACCTGTTAATGGTAATTCATTTGCATTACTGTGGAAATGTTTATTTGGTAACAGGAAATACCTTATTGTGAAGTGCAAGGAAGTGAATTTTTGTGCTTGTGGCTAGCTTTAATGCTGGCATGAACACGAGACACCAGATGCAAAAGTCTGCTTGTGTACGTTTGTGTCGCCCATTTATTTCTTGGGAAAACTGCAGCAAATGGTGAAGTAAAACGTTCCGTTTGAACAGCACCCGCTTTGGTCATTATTCGAAGCTCCCACTACACAACAGTCGCGAAACGTTTACAAAGTGCCAGGCTTCAATATCAGATCATGATGTAAAAATAACCAGCACAAAAATCAGGTCAAAACTGACAATGTTATTAAAAAGTTATTTGGGAGGAACCTCCCCAAATCTCCAGATATTAAACTTAAAACTATTTATACCACTGTTTTTCCTTTTTGGGGCTATATTTGGCAAATCATTCATTAACCACTTCCAGTTCCTGTTTGCACTGTAACCACGCATGAACAGACAGCAATCAACACGAGCGCTGTTGATACAGAAGAAAAAGTCTAAATCGGATGATTATGAGACAAGATCCGAAGTTACTGAAGTTTTCTTTTATTGGATTTCTAAGTGGATTAATGGACATTTATCCTTGATGGACATTGAAAAGAGTAAGTTATGGTGATTCCAGCAGCATGTGTATTGATGCTGCACTATCAAACTCCTACAGGTTGGACTTATTCGCTGGGTGTACAAGTTATGTACAAATGAAAGGGCAGCTATATTGCTATAAGATATCCAGATCACCTAATATGTACATGCTGCTGTCTATATGAATGGGTCAAATGTGGTTAGAATATGCATTCAGTAGACTTGTATCATCCTGAGCTGAGATCTGGTGACTGTGAAAGCCAGAGCAAATGATTCATCAAAGTTTCTTTTGTCACCTGTCTGTACTGTAAATCATTTATTGTTATGGCAAGCTCTGAACAAGCCAGTGGGAATCCTTTTTATTTACTTGATGAGAAAAAGTTACATCCTGAGTAGATTTGGAGTCTCTATGTAAGTGACTAGACAGCAGAAACACACTGCAGCAGAAGAACGAAGCCTAAGGATCTACTGTCTGATGCAGCTTGTGACTGTTTGTCCAGCCAGCTCTCCAGATCCTCACAGCCACCTGTGAAATACCTCTGCTGTTATGTTTCAACATGGCTGTCTCCAGAGAGTCTATTTTTCACCTTCCCTATCCTTATAGTTTATCCTGTCAAGGGGGGCTGGAGCCTATCCCAACACAGATTGGGCGAGAGGCGGGGTACACCCTGGACAGGTCACATGTCTATCACAGGGCTGCCACACATAGAACCACACTCACATTCACACCTACAAGCAATTTCAAGTCTTCAGTTCACCTAACCAAGTGTGAAGTTATTTAAAGTATGTGCACAAACTTGGTATGCAAAACTGAAATCAAGCATGTTTAGTAAGAAGACTATTACCCCATTCAGACACAGCGACACAGTCAAACCCACGTCAGGGGTCTATCTGAACGGGCCAATGCACGTCAGCCGACTCTCCTTCATGACCCTCCTCCTGACCGTGATTGAACGTGTGTCGGAAGCTACCAGGAACGCAAATTACTTCAATGATACAGATGCTTAAACGTCATTTAACAGACTCACCAAAAGAAGAGAGATAGAATAAGAGGAAGAGAGAGAGAGAGAGAGCTTGCATATGGACAGATAGAGAGGTGAAACTTTTATCTGGTAATTCTTGGATGTAATTCTGTGGTTTAGCAGTGAATTTTATGAACTACACTGCACACTGAAGTCTGTGAGAAGCAGGGTGACAGCTGTCTCATATCAAAGAGTCCAACACGAGTAGATCTGGGTCAATCGCGTGTCTGCTGTCTGAAAGGGGCATCTACAGCCATGCTATGTGAGGGTGTACTAAGTACAGTGTTGTTTTGAGCTAAATGCTAACGTCAGCGTGCTAAAATGGTCACAATAATATTTTTACCATGTTCATCATCTTAGTTTAATGTGTTAGCATGCTAACATTTGCTGACTAACACTAAACACAAAGTACAGCTGAGGCTGATGGGATTGGAGTTTTGCAGGTATTTGGTCATAAGCCAAAGTGTTGGACAATAAAAAGTTTGACCTGATGATGGCGCTAGATGAGCATTCAGAGGTTCACCAAAGTTATTACAATTCATCCTGAGGGGAACATGAATGATGAAGCACATTTCATGGCATCCGTCCAATAGTTGTTGAGGTATTTCAGTCAGAGCCAAAGTGGTTTAGCGATCAACTGACCAACATCCATACTGCTAGCATGGCTAAAAAGACTGAATTGTCACAAAAGAGTGTTAGTTAACTAGTATACAATTCATTGCGTGAATTGTATACTAGTTAACCAACACTTCCACAAGCAATTTGAATTGTTGCCAAATGTGAAATGGAAAGTTTAGTGCAAACCACTGTAAACTACTGGACCTGTTGTATGAATGCTACAGCCACAGGCAGGTTAACAAGGACCCATTGAAAACAACAAAGGCTGTTGTACAAAACAGCACTTGGAGCTGCAGGGACCTCAGCACAAAACCTGATCAAAAACTATTCTTACGACTCTATGGGAAGCATGTGACCTGAATGAATTCTAAAGCAATTCTGTGACTAAACAAGCACACATCAACATGTTTAATCCCTCTGCTCCTTCTAGGTGACCAAAATTAAACAGAATGCAGTGTGAGCAGCTGAGGCAGATGAGCCGAGACTAACGATGCTCTTTCTCGTTTCCTTCCCATTCATCAACAAAGTCACACTTCCAGCTCCTGGAGGACCAGCTGAAGGCGGACTGTTTACACAAAGTGCTGCAGAGCCTCATGAATGAGTCCGCTGTGCTTCAACACAACACTGGACGCTTTGAGATGAGGCCACGCTGACACATGCTGTGGATGGCAGACACACACCCATATACAAGCAAACACATCCACTAGTCATCATGGACATTCACAAATACAGCCCAGTACTTGACTTGGACTAATATCTGAAATCTAATTTCTTGAAGGCTGATACCAATATTTTGATACTCAATACATTTTTCGCTTCTCAGTATTTCACTCTGAATGCCATTAATGTCATTATGGAAAAGCCTGAGAGCATTAAGAAACACAAACTCTCCACTGAAACGAAGACAATGAATGTAATGAACATCTTTCTGGCGAGTTAGCAGCTCCCTAAGGTCGAGTGAGACAGGTTTCAGTTCACTAATACCCCAGTGATATAATCTGTGTAATCTGATATAAAGTATAAAAATAAAACCTGTATGAATATATTGACTAGGTCTAATTGACTGTGATCAGGAAGGAACCACCGGACAAGGCATTGGCTTGTTTAGCATACTGAGCAAGAATACTGAGGCCTAAAATATAGTTCATTCATAGACCATAGGTCCAAAACAAGATATGTCTACAACTACTGGCCAGATTGCTACGACATGTGTGTATGGTCCCCAGAGAATGATCCACCCATTCATTTGTACACAGCAAATTTTGAAATCTACCTGGCAAATTGCCATGAAATTGCTAAACAGATTTATATTCCCTTGAAAATGACTTTTTCTGTTTTGGCAGATTGCCATAAAATTAGCTGTGATCATCATCACTGTCCAGCTGAGTGTGTTGTTGTTGCCATGTTTTAAAGGAGATAAGCCCTGTTAATGTTGAAGACCCCACACCATGTCCTCTAGCTCCACCCTAAAGACAAATCTTTGTTCATATGGATGTCAGTCTCTTGGCGTGTGTTAAGTACAGAGCTTCAACACAAATGTAGAAACGACGGTTGTGGTTTTAGTCAGTGAGCTTCAGAGGTGTTGGTAGGTGTATTTTTGCACTTTGGACAGAGTCAGGCTAGCTGCCTGTTTCAACTCTTTATGCTAAGCTAGGCTAACCACATGCTGACTCCAGCTCTGTACTTAAGGCATTTACATGATATTGATATCAATCTGCTCATCTCACTCTTAGAAAGTAAGCACATAAGTGCATTTCTCAAATGTTGAAATATTCCTTTTTAATGCTTAAGTGGAGGGATGGAATGAACTTTGCAGCCTCTGCTAATGGGACTTAATTTTAATGAAAGTCAGCTTAATTTGTTGGTCTATTCTTTTTGGATTTCCACAAAGTAGTACTGTACTTGTCATATATCCACAAATAATGCTCAGTAAACACAGTGAAATCCTCACAGACAGTGCAGTAAGTGGACTGCCAGTTGAAATACACTTGGGTATTCAAGTAAAGTGAGATCCGCAGGGAAATTCCAGGCGTTGGTTGAGGGTGTGGGGCGTAAGCAAATCACTGCATGGCTGCCTGCAGGCAGCGGTGTACAGCAGCGTCAGCCCACATTACCACTGATTTATCCAAACTTGACATGAAAATGATCCACCACAACTGGCGCCGCTGTGGTCTGTCTATGTGTGTGTGTGTATGTGTGTGTGCATCGCTCCATCACATTGACGGGACACAGGAGTGAGGCAAGTGATGTCATATCACACACATGCATACACACACACACACACACACACACAGTGACATGGATGCTGTTCTTTCATGCAGTTCCTCCCTCTGAGAGAAAAGCTGATGTCACATGAGAGCTGTCACACACAGCCGACACAGGCCCTGATTCGTGTAATCAGTCGCTTTATTACTCATCACTCCCATTACCTCAAATACCGATGGCAAAGCACTAAAGCATGTGCTATATGGTAAATGGACTGTACTGGTATAGCGCCTTTCTCTCCGACCACTCAAAGCGCTTCCCACTACATATCACATTCACCCCATTCACACACATTAACACACTGATGGCAGATGCTAACTGCTCATCAGCCCATCAGTGAGTCTTTTGAAGTTGTGATAATGATTAACGACAAATGCTATAACCAAAGGGTTGCCCTGTGAATGAAAATCTCCACATATGCCTCAGAACAATCCGCAGCTTGTCATGTTTGCATCACGTTGCCTTATATTATATCACATGAACCAATCTTAGCTAGCTAGCTGGCTAATATAGGCAGTCTAGTGAGGAGCAAACTCTGCGGAGCTGGATTCAGACTACCAGCAGTCCAGCAGGTGAAGCATTATGACAGAAATGTCAAGCAACAATTTAAAAGTTGGAAAGAGGCTTAGTGCATTTTTTGCAGTGCGAGATGAAAGATGACGATTCAGTCGGACAGTCAGAATTGAAATGATTAGAATTGTTGAACCGGCAAAGTATATATAAAGGTACTTGCTATTTTAAATAGTAATTTTGAACAGAAAATGCTGTGGACAATGGTATTCTTTATTCTGGTTCTAATAATTCAATTTAAGATGAGACGCAGCCACGAGGCTGCAGAGCAGAGAGTGAGGCCGAGCACGCTGAGCATCAGCAGACATCAGACGGGGACATATGGGGGTGCTAATGGCTGCGTGTGAGGGAGGTACTATGAAGGGCCATGCCAGGAAGAGTGGGGTAAAGAGAAGGAGATACTGTGGACAATGGTCTTCTTTACAACTCTAAATTATATGTATGTCTATAAAGTGTCTTTGTGACAAATGCTTTGTTAAAGCGCCATTGAAATAAAATGGAATTAGATTGAAAAGAATGACAGCCTGGACTGTCTTTATAATATTGTCTCTGGAAATTTCATAGACGGAAATGTTTATTATATAAATCCAGACATTGTGTGGTATTCATTCATGGTTTTGGATGACACAATGAAGTATATTAAATTTCCAATGGCTCGAATTAGCAAAATCTACTTTTAAATTTTTACTTTACATGATGTACACAATATCAACTCATAATCATCTGAGTCCAAAGAGTTCATGTTTGAAGTTTGAATATTGTGGTTTTCACTTTTTTGGTTTCCAAAATATTTCCTTTACATAGCTTCTGCTGTCTATAACAAGTAATTAAGTGAAGAGCTGCTCTGCCGTGTTGAAACGGTGTGATCACCACAGGTACACGTCTTTTATAATCAAACTGATAGATGACAGTGTGAAGCTTAAAACGAGCTTGAAAGGCGGTTGCCCTTTTTGCAGGTTAGGGCAACAGCCCCTCAAAAGGTCTGTGCACGCCCCTGATAAGGAAGCATTCACATTGAGATAGTCTGTGTCAAAAACAGACAGAAAATAGTTTAGGCAGTGTGTCCTACATTTGTATTTACAGCTACCTAGTTTGCTGAGGACCTGTTGAGACTTGTTGCTATGAATACCATTCAGTGCAATAACCGCCAAATCTTAAGCCAGTTACTCCCTGTCAACAACAAATGTGTAACACAAAAAGCACATAAGCAACTTGTAAACAATGAGTCGCGAATCTTCTGTGCCAACCTTGGGCCGCACTTCAGCTGCATAATCACATCTTTAGGCAAAAATATGCAAAATAAATTAAATAAATCCCAATTACATAGTTGGGACAGCTGTGTTTTAGTTTTTAAGAATCAAAATGTCTTGCCTAGGGGTTTTAAAGCCCCTAAAAACTCAATTCTCATCCACACCTAAGTCAAATCTCAAGTATTTCTCTATAACACTGAATATTCATGACTAAATAAACAACAATCAAAGTAAAAGAAACAACATATTTAGGTAGTATTTATTAAGAAAACTGATGTGCTTCGTCCGGACTGTGTGGGTGTTGTTTAATCAGATTTGATTCACAGTGACCAAAACCCGTACTAACTGTCATCTGATTCTGATTCAAATATTTTGCAAAATCCTGATTGGGGCATCAAAGTATGTGACATCACCGTTTTTTAATTTAGTCTTGCCCACCTAAAACCAGTGAGAGGAGCTCAGAGAAAATAATAAATACAGAAATCTCTTAAATTGAAATAACCCAAATGTAGGCTACATGTACATGTAGGATCCCACCACTAGTAAGATGCTGATCAAGAAAATAGGTTTTCAGAGCTTTTAAAATGAAGCACTTATATATACCAGCGGGGGGAAATACTTAAAAATAAAAATAAGCTTTGGGTATGTTACATGTATATGATAGACTCTATCATATACATGTAACATACCCAAAGCTTATTTCTGCCAGATGGATGACTGAAAAATGTAGACATCCTGTTACTTAAGCTCAGTGATTATTTCTGTGGCAGAGACTTGTCATGGTGTAATGCAATAAACAATGTGGTGTGCCAGAAAAGGTTCAGACTTGACCTTTTGCTGTCTGTCATTTTCTTTAACATTTCAGTGTCATCGGCCAACAGACAGAGATTAGCAATCAGAATGGAAAGAAGTAAATGAGATGTTCGTCTGTCACTCTATCAGACTGTAAATCTGATAGCTCCATCAAGATGTCTGCTTTTATCATTAGTTTCACTCTCCCAACTCTTACTTTACTATCTACACTATGGCTAGCTATGTAATTCTGTGTAAGGACATATCTAACATCAAACATTTCCACTGGACAAAATCCTACGGTAAGGTTTCCAGGTCTGCTGTGCTTTATGTATTAAGGAATCCTTCACCTGACATTGACACAGTATGATAATGGGCAGAAATCCCCCAAGAACAGTTTAAATAGTGAGCCGGAAGCAACACGGGGCCCATCTGTCAGAGACCAATCTATTTCAAACACTAAAACCCTGAGCGTCTTCGTGACTGAAGGACCTCGGAGTTCATAGGAAGCCTGTGTGAGGATCCATCAAACGCAGGCTTCCTTCCTGAGGGGAGAGGGCTGAGAGTGCTGTGCTTGGCTGCTCTCTCTTCCCCTCAGTGCTGTGTTGTTCGCAAACATTTCGCTCAAAAGAACGAATCTTCTGGGTGAACGAACTGAACCGAATCACTTCCTGAAACAATCCGTTCTCAGTTCAGTTGAGCTCTCAGTCATGCGAGCAAACGTGCAGGGACACACTCACTTGCAGGAGAAATGTTGTATGTTTAAGACAGCTAACACACACCTGATTCAGGTTGCTAACATTTAGCTGCAATAATACAACAACATTGGTCCTGGACTGCAATATTTAAGATTATCTAGATTTATATTATATGCATAAGCTAACATTTAACTTTACACACACACATAACCTTACTGTTTTGAAAAGAGGACAGCTAGAAGGATACGGTATGGTGTGTGTGTGTGTGTGTGTGTGTGTGTGTGTGTGCGTGCCTGTGTGTGTGCACGTTTTGTTACCTCTTGGGAACCTTTTCTGGTATAAACACAGACCTGTGTGTGTGTATGTGTGTGTCTTGCAGTTTACCATACGTGGTGAAACCTGCAATATGAAAAACGGGTGGCTGAGCCTGAGACTGTCTCAGATCCTTTCACTGCAAGGGAACAGTCAGTGCATGTTCACTGAACGTACTACACACTCTTTTTAATGAACGCTTCTAATGATTCTAATACGCTGTAAAGAACTGCTGTGCCCATCACTACGTCCCCTGGCCTGAAACTCTATTACTGGTGGCTTTGTCAGCAGAAACCACTGGCTTCACAGACCGCTTCCGCTCTGCAATGACAGAGCTAGTACCATTCTGAGTGCCAGACTTCTGGCTTATCTTTTCCATATGAAATGCAATGTGAAAACAGCATCAGGCTGCACTGCACATGGGGAGATGGTATTGGTGAGAGTGAAACCTATGCTTAGAGTGGCCATTCTTAAATATTCTCTAATGGGGTCATTTCTAGTAAATAGAATTAAAGTATGTTAAACTATTAATCATTCTGGTTATGCTCTGGAAGGCCATCAAAGACCCCTGGGTGTCCCCAGACCCCAGCCAGGGAACCACTGTCTTTTGAAGAAATCTGTATCAAAGCAGCAGCTTTAGCTTTATTCACTCAATCATGAGATTAATATTGATATTCTCAACTCAAGTGAAAAAGTGAACTAAATCCAAAATGTTGAACTATTCCATTAATGCCAATACAGACACATATCTTTGTATCTTTGATACCCAAATAAAAACGATACAGTATCTAGTATCTAAAAAACAGTATGTGAAGTATGAAAGAGACAAGTATCTTTTGAAAGATCTCTCACAGATACTTTGTTACTTCAGTTCTAATGAGTGATAGGGTTTGTGTGTAGCAGTATCACAACCTGTGTTGTATAGCACAAAACTACGGGAGAGAGAAGATGTCGAGTTAGTAACATGCAGTAATGGGATAAAAATGCATACAGATGGAGAGGGAGAGGAGGAGAGAGGAAAGAGGTGCATCATGGGAAGTCTCCTGGCAGTCTAGGCCTATAGCAGCATAACTAAGGGATAGTTCAGGACTCACCCAAGCCAGCCCTAACTATAAGCTTTATCAAAGAGGAAAGTCTTAAGCCTACTCTTGAATGTGGAAATGGTGTCTGCCTCCCGAACCCGAACTGGGACCTGATTCCACAGGAGAGGAGCTTGATAACTGAAGGCTCTGGCTCCCATTATACTTTTGGACACTCTAGGAACCACAAGTGTTCTAGTCGGGTAATATGGTATTATGAGATCTTTAAGATATGATGGTGCCTAACCATTAAGAGCTACATATGTATGTGTGTATATATATATGTGTGTGTGTGTATGTATATGATAAATGGACTGTACTTGTATAGCGCCTTTCAAGTCTTCTCTGACTACTCAAAGCACTTTAACTACATTCACACACAGATGGAAGGTGCCATCAATTCAAAGAAAGTAAACAATCATTTACACACACACCAAAACTACAGCCCTCCGGAGCAATTTGGGATTTAGTGTCTTGCCCAGGGACACTTTGACATGTGGGCTGAGGGAAGCCGGGATTAAACTGCCAACCTTCTGATTGACAACCCGCTCTACCACTAAGCCACAGTCACACATATACAGTATATATATACATACAAGGTAGTCAATCACCTGCTGCTCACCTCAGACCTCATTTTTAACTCTGGTTGATCTGAGCAGGACATTGTGGTCAATGGTGCATTTGACACCATTGACCACAATGTCCTGTTGCAACATCTTGTGTATACTATCGATACCACCAGTAATACACTTCCTTGGTTTCATTCATACTGGCTTGGCAGGACTCACTGTTATTTACAAAAACTCAATCTGATTGTCATGTTCAATTAAATTCAATTCAATTCAATTTTATTTATATAGCGCCAATTCATAACAGAAGTTATTGCACTTTTCCTATAGAGCAGGTCTAGACCATACTCTTTATAATATTAATTACAGAGATCCAACAAATCCATTTTCCATTTTGTACATGCTCCCACTTGGCAACATCATCTGTGCACTGAATGTACATTTCCATATGATACCCAGATTTATATGGAGATCTTTACTGACGTTAACAAACTCAATCATTGTTTAACTACAGTTAGATTTTGGCTGTTGGAGAACCTCCCCCACCAAACAAAGATCAAGCTGATGTTGTTTTATGGATAGTTGTTAGCTAGCTAGTGTTGGGATGTACAATGTTTAACAGGGGGCACCCACTTGTGTATGTGCGATCAATTAAGAATTATCAGATCAGAATTATCAAAGATAATCATAAATAACTTTAATGAATATAGTCCTCGGGGACACCACTCTTGAAGAGAAATGATAGCCAATTGATTGATTGAGTCTTATAAACACTATACTACCAATTTGGAACTCTAATTAATAATTAAATTAATTAAATTAATAACTATAACCAAAATTATCATTATTGCTAGTAGGTTGAAGGATTTGGAGTTCAAAATAGCAGAGGTTGGCAAATTACTCACTCTCGTGCAACATTAAAGAAACCAGAATAATTATACACAAGCATTTATTTAAAAAGATAAACAAAGCAAAAACACACAATATGAAGTCTAACTCTAAATACACTACATTACAGAACAAAGGGTGTGTGTGTGTGTGTGTGTGTGTGTGTCTGCAGGTCTGGGTGCGCGCCAAAAGGAATGTGTGTATGTTTCTTTGTTCTGTCTCTGTATGTCTCATGTGCACGAGCATGAACCCACGTGGTCAGAAACAATGGAACATGTGAAGCGGGAGCATTAAAGTTCTCTCCGCCGTGTGTGGTTGTCTTTAAAGGCCAAATTACAGGTGTATATAGGTGTTCTGTTTAGGATAACGGTGCCAAGTTAAAAGGAGTTAGTTTGCATGCAAAGATTGTCTGTGTGGAGCCTAACATAACTAACATCAACTTAGCGGTGGCTGAGAACTACGGTTACAAGGTTAATAACCTCATGTTAACCATGGAGAAGATGACGGTGTAGTCCCTCATTCGTCCAGGAGTGTTCTATTGTAGAAAAGGTTTCAGTCGTAGTCATCTGGACACTGTTTTCAGAATTAAGACGTTTCGGCTCCCATCCGGAAGTCATTCTCAATTGGGAAAATGGTCTGAGAACTCAGAAATTTAAGCTAATCTGTGTTGCTTAGGCTCTACCCTCAGGGAGGAGTCTTCCTGAGTGTCTACTGTTTACCCTGCCTAGTTTCAACTGAAACTGACCTTCTTTTGTTTCCATAATGGCCCAGTAATCAGGCCTATTGTTTTCTGGCTCCCTCATCACTGTTAGTACCTGATTAGCATAAGAAGACTCCCGGATGGGAGCCGAAACGTCTTGATTCTGAAAACAGTGTCCAGATGACCACGACTGAAACCTTTTCTACCATGGAGAAGATCACAACTTTAAAACCTGAAAACACATCAGTACATGTACATCGTTAAGTAAACAGTTCTGTGCTTAGCTATATACACTGTTACTCTATGCTATACCCAGTTGTTACGTTACCTGTCCATGGGAGGGAAAGAGATGTGGCTTTGGTGCTGCTGTTAGCTGGCGGTCAGTCTATTATAGACAAGCCGAGCTGGGAAGAATTGTGGTTCTGCTGTGGAAGCATCTTTTGCTGTTCAGTGCCCGCTTGTAGAGATTGGAGGAAGCCGGTCACTCCGTCTGTGGTTGTTCTTACAGAATTAACAGCTCGCCGTTAACTTACTTCATGCTCCTGTTAGCATGTGAAGTTAGCTGGCAGACTTTATGTGTGGCAGCCATTAAACTTTGTTGCTGAGATCTAAGAGGCCTTAGCAGCACTTTGGTAGATCAGGAAACTTTGGTTCTGCTGCGTGTTTCTGCTCCAAGGAGATCACACGGCCAAGCCAGGAGGATAGAGTTCAGGTGGGTGTCTGCTGGTGAGCAATCCACACTGAGAGGGAGACAGCCACAGCTGTCCGCCGAAGTGAAGGATTCCAGGGGAAAGAGAGACAGAACAAATGATTGCTGACCGTTCTATTGACCTGGAGACATCCGGGTCACAGGTCAGACTGGCCAATGCTGCGTTCAATGGCTCTCAGGATTGTGGGACAAAAGAGAATGCAGTCTCCTAACAAAAGTTTAGTTAACAATCACCCAAATTAATGAATTCATCTGTGGAGTCCCAACACTAGATACCTAGCTAAACTGTTGTTGTAATTAAACATCTAAATTGCATAATTTATTCATCTTTAAGTACATTACCACCACCCTCTGGACTGACGTAGGGCTGACCTTCATTTGCATGTATCATGGGAAATAAAAACAGGATGCAATGAAATTTGTGATGTGACTAACAGACACTCATAAAGTGTAAATGAAATCATATTAAATCTTGAAGACAATGAAAAGTGTAAATGGTGTCCAAAATGCGGCTGTCAAAATTCTTAATAGAACCAAAAAAAAAAACACTGAACAACTAACACCAATTTTGTTCTCATTTTATCCAGGTCAGACTACAAATTGCTGCTTATTACCTACAAAACTCCTCATGGATTACCACCTCCTTACCTGCCATTACTACTCAGACCTTACATTCCTGCATGTACCCCAGGAAGACTAGAGGCACACCCATGTGCTTCTAATGGGGATCCTTAAATAAACAATAAACCTCCTGGTCACAGGATGCAGACTGTCTCATTATTCCAAAGATTGTCCAATTTTTAGAAAGATTAATAAGCAATCTATTGGTGGCAGAGCATTTTCATACTGTCATCCACTTCTGTGGAATAAATTGCCATGCTCAATCAGGAAAATTTAAAATAGATACTGAAAACCTATGTATTTTCCCTCTCATACAATTGAATTGTATAATTGCTACCAACTTAACTGTCTGACCTTGTTGTACTATATTTCTGATTTTATATATTTTACATGATTAATTTCTTCTCTTTCTGTTATTGTCTTCTTTAATTTTTTGTAAAGTGATTTTTCACTCTAAATTAACTTGCTCTCTTGTATCCTTCTCTACCCCTGTGCATGTCTTACAGAAGTGAGAAATACTCAAAAGTAGGTCAAATAGTTTTCCCTCAAGTCAGTCCCAGGATTTCAGCCCTGCAGACAAATATTTAGTCCCCGTTTCCATTCTCAAATGGTAAAAGTGATTCTGAGGTAGTAAACAGTTGCATCCAGTAATAAATCTGAGTTTGGGGGAATTTGCACAGAAATAGTCACTGCACCATGCCAACACTGAGAATCTCCTCATAAAATATACGCATCTTAATATTATGTTTTATTAAATCTACATGTTTTGCAGTAATGGTTCCCATGGTAACTGACATGTTTAAAATATTACACAAAACACCCAATAATATCAACATATGTGTGTGAGAAGAAAGAGATGATAATGATGATGATGTCGATGCCAGAACCCACTACCAGTGCTTAGGAGACACGTGGATTTCTTCATGCCAATACATCTGCAAAAGCAGTCACAGCTGAATTGCAAACAGCTTGGGATCACAGCATAATTATTTCACAGCAAATGTTTTCATTTATGAATTCCCACACTTCAGCTCTATCCATGAGCTGAACAATATGGTTGCCACCTGTTCCGGTCCTGAAAGAGAACCGAAGTTTGGAAACTAAAACTGTAAATGGTAGAAACCCTTTTATGGCCTAGAATTAGTAAAAAGAGCTGAAGTGGAGTATTGAGGCTGCCTAAATCCTCACAAACCAAATCCAAATTAAACATTTTTAGCTCAAATTGTTTCTTCCTGTCTTCAAGGTCAGATGTTTTCCCACTACAGGTGTCCTGCTCAGCCCCGGCCAAGACAATAATGACCCTTTCATGTTGCAACCTCCATCTCCCTGACAGTGCGTAAAGTAGCCCTGTAAAGTTGAAGCCAGCCGCAGCTGAATCATTACATCTTTTCCTAAGAAACCTTGGAGTCCAGCTCAGTGTGGAAAGACCAGAGAGTTTGGTCAGCTGCAACCTGTAACCGACACATCCACAACTCAGGAAGTGTATCTGTGATCAGCTGAGGTCAGGAGGCTGCTGGGAGGGGCTGTCCTGCCTTGCTGTTGCAGATTTAGTAACAGCAGCTTTCATAAGGTCATGACCCCTGCTCCACAAAACTGCTAAAACTGCTGTAATTAAAAAATTACTTTTAGTTATGACCGTAAGACTAAAGTACGAAAGCCGTGAAAGGCAAGTGAGAATTTTTTTTTGGTGATTCAGTTCATTCAAGTCTGATCAAAATAGTTTTCTCTCCTGTATTTATGACTTAAGAACAGTTGAATTCTTTTTCCCAGGATAATTTTTAGTTTCTTTAAAAAAATGTTTTTCATGTGTGAAAAAGGCAGATTTTTTTTTCATCTGTGAAAGCCCTGAAAGGCAAGTGAGAATTTTTTTTTCCCGTTTCGAACTGCACCACTTGGCTCAAGTCATACACACTAAACAAAAAACACAAGGTACATACAGTATATTGTGTGTTAGCACAAAAAAAAAAAATCACCTGTTCTTAAGTCATAAACACAGGAGAGAAAACAATTTTGATCAGATTTAGAAAAAAAAATCTTGCTTGCCTTTCAGGGCTTCCGTACTAAAGTGCATATTCAGAACTAGATGAAATTATGCATGCATGTAAAAGTTAGAGGGACAGACTCAGGTGTGTCATGATAAATGTCATGTTTGCTTTTATCAGACAACTAAATGTATACCCATTTGGATACTACATGCCAGAGGTCCTTGGCCATGTTTTAATAATAGATACTACATGTACATTTCCACATGCCTTATCCAGATGAACCACCAGGCCCCCGATGTTAAATGAAAATCCAACTGTTTTTAGCCATTCTTCAATAGTGAAATGTCAACAACCCCAAGTACTGCTCAAATTCAGAGATGATATTTAAGTGTGGTCCAAATACATATATGTATTATAAGAACTAGATATCAATTTCAATGAAAATTGCTTGCAGATCACAAAAAGTTTTCTAGCTTCCGGGTTTGCTTCTAAATTGTGTGGCCCAATACACATGATCATTAGTGTTTCTCCCACTGGCCCCGCCTGATGATTAAATCGGTTTTGTTGTGTGGCACTATTGGCTTCATTTGGCTTAATCATTCCTGCTGGAGGTTTTTCTGTGGTCAAAGTATATCACTCAGGCTACCAGCTGTCTAACATAGGTGCTGCTGGTATCCTGCCGGCCTGTTTTAATGCTGCTGCTCTTGTGTCTCCTTACTTTTTCTCCATTTCTTGGTCAGTTTAAGGTTCTCTGGCTCTTGTATAGAACTGCTCACAACTCTGCTGGTATTGAATATGTCTTTTGGTTAATCTCAGAAGACTGATTTAAGTACTTGTTGTACCAATTCAGAATCCGCCCTGCACTTCTGTCCAAAACTGAAAATAAAATACTTTGCACAGTGAACTTCATGGTTCAAAGTTAATTTCAAGGTTCAAGTTTTACTTATACTGTTCTTAAATGTGGAGATGGTATTTGCGTCCTGTACATACATATACAGTATACACACAGACACACATATATAGATAGATGTGACTCTTCCATCTCTTCTCTGTCTTCTGTGATAGTCTCAACACCAGAGCTGGGAGCCCACCTTGTAAAAACAACCTAGAACTGATTTGACCTATAATACTAGTGTTATGCAAGTTACTGAAATATAGTAATTAGTTACAGTTACTTCTCTCAAAAGTAACTGAATTACTTTACCAATTCCTGCATATAAAAGTAATTTGGGAATGTAACTTTTGCATTACTTTTAAATGTCTGTTTCAGTTTTCTTATTAATGCACATAGCTGAAACTGTACTCAATTCAATTCAATTTTATTTATATAGCACCAATTCATAACAGAAGTTATCTCATTGCACTTTTCCTGAGAGAGGATTAGAGATAGAGAGAGAGGAGAGAGGGAGGTTATATGAGAGAGAGAGAGAGAGAGAGAGAGAGAGAGGTTTTGGAGGAGGGGGGTGGGGGAGATGGAGGCACAATGCAAATACCACCTAGAATTTTTTAAAACTGTAGTAATGTAATTGTAGTGGTAATATTAACAAATTAATAATAATAATAATAGGAATGACAGCTATAGGAAAAATGATGACTTTACTAACAGTAAATGTAATTAATAGTATATTAGTAACAGAGCCAATAACAACAACTGTAAAATACTGTGAAATACCTGCTGAAAGCGACAGAAGGAGAGAGGAGAGAAATGAGAAAGCACAGAACTACGGGAGAAAGAAGATGTCGAGTTAGTAACATGCAGTAATGGGATAAAAATGCATACACATGGAGAAGGAGAGGAGGAGAGAGGAAAGTGGTGCATCATGGGAAGTCTCCTAGCAGCCTAGGCCTACAGCAGCATAACTAAGGGATGGTTCAGGGCTCACCCAAGCCAGCCCTAACTATAAGCTTTATCAAAGAGGAAAGTCTTAAGCCTACTCTTAAATGTGGAGATGGTGTCTGCCTCCCAAACTTAAACTGGGAAATGATTCCACAGGAGAGGAGCCTAATAACTGAAGGCTCTGGCTTCCATTCTACTTTTGGACACTCTAGGAACCACAAGTAACCCTGCATTCTGGGAGTGCAGTATTCTAGTCAGGTAATATGGTATTATGAGATCTTTAAGATACAATGGTGCCTGACCATTAAGAGCTTTGTAAATGAGGAGAAGGATTTTAAATTCTATTCTGGATTTTACAGGGAGCCAGTGCAGAGAAGCTAATATTGGAGAAATGTGATCTCTTTTCCTAGTTCTTGTCAGTACATGTGCCACAGCATTCTGGATCAACTGGAGAGTCTTAAGGGACTTATTCGGGCAGCCTGATAATAAGGAATTGCAGTAGTCCAACCTAGAAGTAACAAATGCATGTACTAGTTTTTCTGCATCATTATGAGACATGATGTGCCTGTTGGTGAAATGAAAATGTAAATGGACTGTATTTGTATAGCGCCTTTCTAGTCTTTCCGACTACTCAAAGCACTTCACACGACATATCACATTTACCCCATTCACACACTGATGGCAGGTGCTAACTGCTCATCAGCTCAAGGAAGTAACTAACCATTCACACACACTCCCACACCAAAGACACAGCCCTCGGGAGTAATTTGGGGTTCAACATATGGGCTGGGGGAAGCCGGCCTTCCGATTGGTGGACGACCCGCTCTACCACTAAGCTACAGCCGCCTGCAAAAGAAAGCAGTCCTTGACGTTTGTTTCATGTGGGAATTAAAGGATAAAAAGATAACTCAGATGTTCCTTACGGTGCTGCTGGAGGCCAGGGCAATGCCATCTAGGGTAACTATAACTTTAGATAATGTGTCTCTGAGGTGTTTGGGGGCCGAGTACAATAACTTCAGTTTTGTCAGTTTAACATCAGAAAATTGCAGGTCATCCAGGTCTTTATGTCCTTAAGGCATGCTTGAAGTTTAGCTAACTGGTTAGTTTCATCTGGCTTGATTGATAGATATAATTGGGTATCATCTGCATAACAATGAAAGTTTATGGAGTGTTTCCTAATAATATTGCCTAAAGGAAGCATATATAAGGTGAATACAATCCGTCAAAGTACAGAACCTTGTGGAACTCTATGACTAACTTTGGCATGTACGGAGGAGTCACCGCCAACATGTACAAACTGAGATCGATCTGATTGATAGGATTTAAACCAGCTTAGTGCGATTCCAGTAATGCCAATTACATGTTCCAGTCTCTGTAATAGGATGTGATGGTCAATGGTGTCAAACGCAGCACTAAGATCTAACAAGACAAGTACAGAGACAAGCCCATTGTCTGATGCAATTAAAAGGTCATTTGTAATTTTCACCAGTGCTGTCTCTGTGCTATGATGCACTCTAAATCCTGAATGAAAATCCTCAAATAAACTATTGTTATTTAGAAAGTCACACAACTGATTGGTGACTGTTTTCTCAAGGATCTTAGAGAGAAAGGGAAGGTTAGATATAGGTCTATAGTTGGCTAAAACCCCTGGATCAAGAGTGGGCTTTTTAAGAAGCGGTTTAATTACAGCTACTTTAAAGGATTGTGGTACATAGCCTGTTAATAAAGACAGATTGATCATATCCAGTAAAGAAGTGCTAACTAAGGGTAAAACATCTTTAAGCAGCCAAGTTGGAATGGGGTCTAAGAGACAGGTTGATGGCTCAGATGAATTAATCGTCGACGTTAACTGAAGAAGGTCGATAAGAGCAAAGCAGTCAAAATATATATCAGGTTTTACAGTTGTTTCTAAGTTTCCTGTGTGTGAAGATAAATCGGTACCAGTTGAGATCAGGACATGATGAATTTGTTCTCTAATAGTTAAAATTGTATTATTAAAGAAGCTCATGAAGTCGTTACTACTGAGGGCTATAGGAATACATGGCTCAATAGAGCTATGACTCTCTGTCAGCCTGGCTACAGTGCTGAAAAGAAACCCTGGGTTGTTTTTATTTTCCTCTATTAATGATGAGTAGTAGGCTGCTCTGGCATCACGGAGGGACTTCCTGTTTCCATGTTTTATGCCAGACTAAACGAGATTCTTCCACATTGTTGGAATGCCATTTCCTTTCAATTTTTCAGGATGTTTGCTTTAATTTGCGTGTTTGGGGGTTATACCATGGAGCTAACCTTCTTTGTTTTATTATCCCCCTTTTTTTCTTTTTTTTCAACTGAATCAACTTCTGGAGAAACACAGCCCGACATCACGCTGCAGTGGCCACTGCTCACTGTCACCCTGAAATATCACTGAAACCAGGCGCTATCCAGACGTAGTTCATGGACCACACTATGCTACTCTGTCAGCGGTGTCTTCACTTGGTTTATTTAGTGAACCCAGCTTCAGAGTCTGTGTCTGGCTTACAGTCTATGCTGAAAAATAGCGATACCAAGAAGCGTCCTTTGGTTTGTGTTAATTTGTTTGAGAGAGAGAGAGAGAGAGAGAGACAGCGTTGGTCAAGCGACCTATAGAGTGAATAAGGAGAGGGAGCGCTGGTGAATCAGATAAATAAAACACTGTTTTCTGATTGTTTCACAGCGGTTACATTCTAAAGAAAAAATAAACATGCCTCACACCTCCACACACCACCGCACAAACCTGTGGCTAATCGCTGCAACGTCTGACTTAGTCTGAATGAAGCGGTCGGTTGACGTTAGATCATAAAACCAGAAAAACCGCGGAATAGGATGCATTTGTCTCCTCTGCAGTTGTCCACTATTTTCAAGTAAACGTAACAAGCCCATTTAATTTTCAGTAATTGTAATTGCGTTATTTAATTTGAAAAAGTAATTAGTAACATTTCTAATTACCGGCAAAAGTCGTGGAATTACAGTAACGTGTTAACGCATTACTCCCAACACTGATGAATACAGCTTATCTAGGTATTGATCCTGTTAATGATGCCAAAATGTAGCGAGCAGAACTGTACTTGTGTGGTAGGGGTGCTAATGACAAACCTCTTTAGACAGCAGGAAAGCCAAGGATCTGGGTCCTGACCTCCCCAACACAATTCGTTCTCTAACCTACCTGGCTCTAACTGGGATAGAAGCCCTGAACTTCAGGATTCATTAAGGTCACGTGGCTAATGTGAGGTTATCTGCCAGGTGAGAGTAATATTTTGATGACTGCAATATAAGCAAAAATAATTAAGTCCTTTTCTTTACTTCCCTCCTCTAGCAAGCACAGAAGAAATGAAGAAGAAATGGCGTCTGATCTAGAGATTACAGAAAACAAAATTTAGATTACAGTCCCCTTTAAAATGCCTCTACAGTTGTCACCAAGTTGCACAAAAAGTCCTGAAAGCACTCACTGCACTGCTCGATAACTCAGTGAGCTGTGCGCAAAATAATATGTGAAGGCAACTCAGATTAGCTATCAGCATTTTTATCAACTCATACCTTCTCTCATCTGGATTTTGGCATCTGGATGGTAAGAGGACAGTGTTTGGAGAGATTTTAGTAAGACACCCCCACCTCCACCCCAGCACATGAAACAACAAATGATATGATATAAGGTAAATGTTTTCATAGTTGAAAATTAAAGAATCCTTTGCGGTGACAGTAAATCAGATCATTGTCCAGTTTATAAAGGTGATTTATGGAAAAGGAAACTGGACAAATTGAGAGAGTAATGGCGTCAAAGCACATGAAGAGGAATGAAAGAATGATAAAGAGTGCAGCAGATAGAAGCAGACGGCTATAGACACACAGCGGCCAAGAGGAAATGAAGGAAACAGCAAGAGGATGGGGGACAGGAGAAGGGGAGGGAGGTGTTGGGAGCAAGAGAATAAAAGAAAAACTGAAAATAAGACGAGAGACTGAGAGCAAGAGAGGAAAAGAAAAGGATCTACAGTGACGGAATGTGAGCTCCCGCCTGTCTGGTTCCCTGCAGACGCCTCCGCCCAGCCACTCACCTGCCAATAGCAAATTGAAAACAACTCCGCACATAATCCCTGGGAACTAAAAATACCCAGCACTCTGAAGGCCGATCCACCACGGCCTGTCAGTCTCCACAGGGCCAATTCCCAGCAACAGATAAACACTTATACACAAAATACATATTCTTTATGCACTGGCTGGGGTCATTTAGGCATGAATTAAAACAGGCACACATATGCATATATAGACATAGAGTGATGCAGATTTACATACAGTATACCATGTGCACACATGGATGGGAGATCCGGGGTAAGGGGTTTGGAACTCCTACCAATGATTTCTATGTTTTAAAACTGTCCAGAATTGTTTTAATATGACCAGTGCATGAAATGGAACAAAAAATTTACTTACATATGAAAATATACTTTAATTCATGATCAGCATATAACAATGGTGCAAGTAATACTTGTTAAAATAATGAAACAGAGTAAATTTCCGTCACTGTGGAACTTGAATGTACAAAATACGGTTAAAAGATACAAGCTTTGTAGATGTCCAATGTAATGTAGGCTTCAACAAAACTAACTGAAAACATGTTTTTAACTGGCTTCAAGAATAATAACAGAGAAAGACTGATACTAAAGACAAGGCCAGAATGTTTGGCACTTGTTTCTGAAAGTACCACCTATAGCCTCGGTGTGATTTGCTCTGCAGCGAGCAACTGAAGTAGCAGCAACAGGGGGGAGTCACAGCAAAGCTGAATCTTTATTATCTATACTATTGAGTAATTTTCTATAGAATGGCATCTTATTGTATGTGATTGTCACATGTTTTGAATAATGAAGTTCCTAGTATATACAGCCATCAAGAACAGTAAAAAATATTCTGAATGTTAAATATCTCTCTAAATACACCAGATATATATACTAAATATATCAGACGATTCTGCAAAAAACCCTTTTTACATTAAATGCCAATTTTTTTTTATTCTCGCTTTCTACAATATCTGTATGTGGTAAGAATGGTTAAGGTTAGGGAAAGCTTACATGGTTACAGTTAACAAAAAGGCACTCATTAATTGCAGGTCTGTGACAGGATGCAAACTCTCCTGCATGAAAGTCCATCGTGCTACAAGCCCATCGACCACCCTGACCCCCACACCCTTACTATCCAGTTTGCTTCATAAAAGACAAACTACTTCCTGCATTGGTTCTGAAAGTTGGCATTTGAAGTACATCATGAGCTGCAGAAAGGTCAAGCATGGACCTAATTCCTAGGGATACTGTGCACATATATTCAATTCAATTCAATTTTATTTATAGAGCGCCAATTCATAACAGAAGTTATCTCATTTCACTTTTCCTATACAGCAGGTCTAGACTGTACTCTTTATAATATTATTTACAGAGACCCAACAAATCCCACCATGAGCAAGCATTTGCGACAGTGGCAAGAAAAAACTTAAGAGGCCTTTAAGAGGCAGAAACCTTGGACAGAACCAGACTCAATGGTTGGGCAGCCATCTGCCACTGCCGTGTTAGGTATACAACATGTTAGGTATATATATATATATATAATGTGTGTGTGTGTGTGTGTATGTATGTATATAAAACAAAGAAGGTTAGCTCCATGGTATAACCCCCAAACACGCAAATTAAAGCAAACATCCTGAAAAATTGAAAGGAAATGGCATTCCAACAATGTGGAAGAATCTCGTTTAGTCTGGCATAAAACATGGAAACAGGAAGTCCCTCCGTGATGCCAGAGCAGCCTACTACTCATCATTAATAGAGGAAAATAAAAACAACCCAGGGTTTCTTTTCAGCACTGTAGCCAGGCTGACAGAGAGTCATAGCTCTATTGAGCCATGTATTCCTATAGCCCTCAGTAGTAACGACTTCATGAGCTTCTTTAATAATACAATTTTAACTATTAGAGAACAAATTCATCATGTCCTGATCTCAACTGGTACCGATTTATCTTCACTCACAGGAAACTTAGAAACAACTGTAAAACCTGATATATATTTTGACTGCTTTGCTCTTATCGACCTTCTTCAGCTAACGTCGACGATTAATTCATCTGAGCCATCAACCTGTCTCTTAGACCCCATTCCAACTTGGCTGCTTAAAGATGTTTTACCCTTAGTTAGCACTTCTTTACTGGATATGATCAATCTGTCTTTATTAACAGGCTATGTACCACAATCCTTTAAAGTAGCTGTAATTAAACCGCTTCTTAAAAAGCCCACTCTTGATCCAGGGGTTTTAGCCAACTGGCATTAAAGGAACTGCACTAAGCTGGTGTATATCCTATCTATCAGATCGATCTCAGTTTGTACATGTTAATGGATGAGTCCTCCGTGCACGCCAAAGTTAGTCAAGTTCCACAAGATTCTGTGCTTTGATCAATTCTATTCACCTTATATATGCTTCCTTTAGGCAATATTATTAGGAAACACTCCATAAACTTTCATTGTTATGCAGATGATACCCAATTATATCTATCAATCAAGCCAGATAAACTTCAAGCATGCTTTAAGGACATAAAAACCTGGATGACCTGCAATTTTCTGATGTTAAACTCTGACAAAACTGAAGTCATTGTACTTTCCCCAATCACCTCCAAGACACGTTATCTAAAGACATAGTTGCTCTAGATGGCATTGCCCTGGTCTCCAGCACCACTGTAAGGAAGTTAGCTTTGATCAGGATTTATCCTTTAACTCCCACATGAAACAAACTTTATAATCCAGAGTAGAATTTAAAATCCTTCTCCTCACCTACAAAGCTCTTAATGGTCAGGCACCATCGTATCTTAAAGATCTCATAATACCATATTACCCGACTACAATACTGCAGTCCCAGAATGCAGGGTTACTTGTGGTTCCTAGAGTCTCCAAAAGTAGAATGGGAGCCAGAGCCTTCAGTTATTAGGCTCCTCTCCTGTGGAATCATATCCCAGTTTAAGTTTGGGAGGCAGACACCATCTCCTCATTTAAGAGTAGGCTTAAGACTTTCCTCTTTGATAAAGCTTATAGTTAGGGCTGGCTTGGGTGAGCCCTGAACCATCCCTTAGTTATGTTGCTATAGGCCTAGACTACTGGGAGAGAAGCTGCAGAGACTGAATCTGTGGTTGTGGGCCACCTGCTGCCCTCGTGTTCCTGCTCGACAACTGCTAATACAGTTGTTGTTATTGGCTCTGTTATTATTATTGTCATTATTATTATACGAGTCATTCTTATTATTATTCATTTATTAATGTTAATATTTCCACTACCATTACATTATTACTATTTTAAAATTCTAGGTGGAATTTGCATTGTGCTTCCCTCTCTCCTCCCCGCTTCCCTCACCCCCTTCTCTCTCTCTCTCTCTCTCAAAACCTCTCTCTGCCTCTCACTCTCTCTGCCTCTCTCTCAAAAACCTCTCTCTCTCTCTCTCTCTCTTTCAAAACCTAACACGGCAGCGGCAGATGGCCGCCCACCATTGAGTCTGGTTCTGCTGCTATATATATATAAAGAGAGAGAGAGAGAGAGAGAGAGAGAGAGAAAGAGAGACATTTACATATATATTATGTATGTAAGTTGAGACAATGTTTACAATCATCCAAAGCTGCTTCCTACACTTTTTTGTAAATGTAGTGTTGAATTATCTTTCTGATATACTCTCTTCAAAACCCTCTGTAGTTCTCTTTAAATATGAATTTGACTGTGCCATAATAGCACACTGTGAAAGGTTGGTGTTCATTTGGACAACATTAAACTTGGCCTCCTCCTGCACGATGTCAAATGCTTGCTTGGATGGCTCACTTCCACTGTTGCTGTATGGCAACAAGGCAATTAGAAAGCAGGGCAGACACACAAATGCACACACTGTGCAGAGTGGCAGCAGGGCAGACAAACGTTGCCACATTACTCAGTGAATGACACACACCGTCGTGACCACATCTCCAGCAAGCTCTGCTCGACCAGCCTGTTGCATAACCCCAGGCTGAGCACCGGCACAACCAGAAACACTGTCCAAACTCCCATCCAGTGTGTGAGCCACGCCACAGCCCAGCCTCAGCCTGTGCATGAAACACCCTCCTCCCCTTCCTCCTACACTCCTGTTAAGACTATCATCTTACACAGGACTTGTGCCGTTGCTGTAAACAATACATAAAGTGCTGGAGGAGAACTTGTTATTCTTTTAACTCTCTCACTCAATCGCTCTCTGTCTCTCCCTTCTGTTACGCAATGCAGCTTGGCCACAGTGGCTGAGCAGTTCAAATGGCAGCAGCGTCCAGGTCTTGCGTAAGTGAACAGAAAGCAGGCTCTCAACAACAACCCTGTGGTGAGGTCCGTCACTCAGGCAAATACTCCAAGGTCTTAAAGTTTTCAGCTCTCCCTACAGCTGCCTTCTCTCTCTCTGATTACTCCATCACAGGAAAAGAGTATTTCAGCTGAATATGGAGGATCCTAATTACGAATCTGAGACAAAAACAAGCCCGTGCTACAATCATCACAGTTGAACACTGGCACTTTATAGAAATGAAAAATGATGGTCAGTTACCATACAGTCTGTTTGCAGCAACGCAGCAATAACACCATGACTGTTCTATTACTGCCCTGAAAACTACAAGATCCATCATAGTGACAATGACGTAACCTGAAGAAAACACAAGGCTAAGAAAGATTTTCAGCTCCTGGAGAGTAGAGGACTCTGAAGGAAATGATGGAATAAGTACAAAATGTGAAAAAAAGAACAGGTCTGAATACATACTGAACACTTTGCTAAGGCTTCAGTATGCTTACCAATAGCAATGTGACCAGTAGTGTTAGACGTATCTCATTTTGTACCAAAGTGTTTTTGTAATGAATGGACCAGCCAAGGTTTTAGGAATGTCTAATAGCGTCTGAAACCACCTTTCAATCATGCCCACTTCACAAAGTGATTGGCCAGCTGTGTGGAGATGTGAAATTAGGTGGGGTTTAAACTTCTCTTTCAAGCTCTCTTTTTTCATTCTTCACCACTCCTTTCGTTACTTTTCATGTGAACAACTGAGTGTAATGTCTTCCAGCAGAGACTGTCTGAAAGTGTGCACTGTAATCCCCATTTGTTTGATTGTGGTGGATGGTGGTGTACAAAGCTCAGGACTTTGACACTGGAGAAAGGGGTCACGGTCTGTATGCCATATGTTGTAGGTAGTAGGTTTAGGCTACTGAAATACTTGGTTAAGGTTGTAGAAAGAGTGTAGCTTTATTCAAATATCTGTAGCAGGTTAAAGGTTAAAATTCATTAAACTGATCATATCAAATGACCTTAATTTTGGTGAGAGGAAGAAGCACGTTTACTATCAGAATAAACACACACAGGACAATAACTACTAGACTATACAAACAGCTATACTTCTAGACACATAAATGAACGGATAAATGCAACCATGAATGAATGATTAATACGTTAATGAAATGAAAAACCATTTGACACAGAGGATGCAGTGAATGATTGTTTGGTATTAACTTGTGTAAACAAAGGAAACCACTATGTGGACAACTTTAATAGTTTTAAATAAACTATAGCACTGTTCAGCAACTGAAAAGTTTTGGAAAGTCAAGGGAGATTATTATTAGGAATTATTGTAGAAAAGGTTTCAGTCGTAGTCATCTGGACACTGTTTTCAGAATCAAGACATTAAATGGCAAGGACAAAAATGGCTTCCTTGTGAAGAAAGAGAACCCCTCTTTGAACAGAAATGGCGGTCTGAGATTTAATCTGCCCAAAGTCTATCAGAGTGTATTATCACCTTGGTCACGCCTATCACATGCTAATCAGGCACTTAACAGTGATGAAGTAGATGCAGCCAGAGAACAATAGGCCTGATTACTGATTACTGGGCCATCTTGAAACTATTAGGTCAGTTTCAGGTGAAACTAGCTATTAACAGATACTCAGGCAGATTCCCTCCTGAGGGCAGGGCTTATGTAACTCAGAGTAGCTTAAATTTCCAGTTCCCGTCCAATTTTTTCACAATTGAGAATGACTTCCGGACGGGAGCCGAAACGTCTTGATTCTGAAAACAGTGTCCAGATGACTACGACTGAAACCTTTTCTACGATAGAACACTCCTGGACGAATGAGGGACTACACCGTATTAGGAATTATTAATCACCTGAAGTAATTTATGTCATGGTTTATAGTTATTACCTGTTTTATTTTGATATATTCTCCTCATGTGTCTTGTGGTTTTGCTTCCTGTCTTTGTTTGCCTTTCCCGCCAGTTTTTATTGTTTGCTCCGCCCTGATTGTTTTCACCTGTGTCTCATTGTCTCCCCTCACCCAGTGTATTTGGTCTGCGGACTTCTTTTTTCCTGTGTCAGTTCGTCATTGTCCACATGTCAAGCATCCCAGCCTTAGTTCTCTGTGTTTTGGAAATTGTTTCTGCTTTTCTTGGAGCTTGCTGGATTTTTGGACTTTGCCTGTTCCCAGTATTTATGTTTACCTGTTTGGACTGCTCCACTGGTCTTGACCAGTGTCTGCCTGACTATCCTGTAAGTTTGTTGTACTTTCAGCAATTACCTTCATTAAACCACTGAACTGCATCTCTCTGCATCCATTGTCTGCATTTTGGGTCCTATACCTCATTTTTCCTGTTCCCCTGCTTGACTCAATACAACAGTAGGAAGTGACCAAACATGGAGCCAGCAGACTTCAAATCTCTCGTGGAGGAGTTTAAGGAGGTGACCTCCATTAATGAGAAAATGAGATAAGGCTTATCCATTGAAGGCTCCGTGGACATTAAGTGCAGACATTTTGTGTATTCCTTGATGGAGAAAACAATTTTTCAAGGCCCAGGCTTTTGAACCTTCCGGTTGTGGCAGAGAACCTAGCAGTGATTGTCTACCTCAAGGAAAGCTGGCAGCCCAACCTGGATTCTACCATTTACTCAGATGCTGGGCTTAGCATGGAGTCTACTAGCCACCTGCTAGCTCTAGCTCCTGAGTCTGCTAGCAACCAACCTTCACTCCAGCCTGCTAATCTCCATTCTGCTAGCCTCCAGAATTGCTGCAACCATCTCCTGTGCCGGTTAGGCCGCGCCAACCATCTCCTGCTGCAACCATGCCCTGCCTCTGCTGGATCGCAGCTGCCATGTCCTGCTTCTGCTGGATTGCAGCTGCCTCCTGTCCCGGTTGGGGCTCAACCATCTCCTGTTCCTGCTCCATTTGGACCGCAACCTCCTGTTCCAGTTGGGCCACAACTTCCTGTTCCTGCTCCAGTTGGGCCGCAACCTCCTGAACTTCCTGAGCTAGAGCAGACTCCTATTCCTGTTGAGTTGCAGCAGTCATCTGATCCTGCTGAGCTGCAACAGTCACCTGAACCTCCTGAGGTGCAGGTGCCTCTTGATCCTGTTCAGCTGCAACTGTCCACTGAGCCTGTTGAACTGCAGCAGTCCGCTGAGTCTAAGCTGCAGCGGGCTCCTGAACCTATGGGGCTGCAGCAATATCCCGGCTCCTGAACAATCGCTGGTTTCTGCTGAACTGCTACAGTCACCTGTGTCTGAGCTGCTGGGATTACCAGGCCCTGAGGTACAGCAACCTGCTGAACTTTCTGAGCTGCAGCAGCCTCCTGATCTTAGATCCAGTCTTACTGCCTTGTCACCAGCCTCCAGCCCTGCTGTCCTGTTGCTGTCCTCCAGCCCTACTGTCTTGTCACCAGTCTCCAGTCCTGTTGCCCTGTCGCCGGTCTCCTGATCAGATCTTCAGTGGTTAGACCTTGGTCCTGATCTCCAGCCATATAAATTCTAGGTGGTATTTGAACACAGCAGGAGCAGATGGCCGCCCACCATTGAGTCTGGTTCTGTCCAAGGTCTCTGCCTCTTAAAGGTAGTTTTTTCTTGCCACTGTTGCCAAATCGGTGTACGGTCTAGACCTGCTCTATAGGAAAAGTGTAATGAGATAACTTCTGTTGTGAATTGGCACTATATAAATAAAATTGAATTGAATATTGCTGGTCTCCTGAGGGGTTCCATCTTCGCCGCCGGCCTCCTGAGGGGTTTCACCTTCATCACTGGCCTCCAGTCTGACCTACAGAGGGGTGTCGTCTTCACTGCCAGCCTCCAGAGGGCTTCTGTCTTCACTGCTGGTCTCCAGTCCAACCTCCAGAGGGGCCTCCAGACGGCTTCTGTCTTTGCAGCTGGTTGTCACGGATACGTCAGGCTCCACACTCACCCAGGCACAGCGCACTCCCTCACCTGAGTTCTAATCACACAATTGTTCCCAATCGCACACCTGAGCCCTATCGGCATCACCTCACCACCAGTATAAAGACTCCCAACTCACCTCGATCAGTTGTCCGGTCTCGTTTTTAGAAGGACTCAGCTTCCTGCGGAACTAGACTACGTTGGAGTCCTGCCTGTATCCGTGTATGATTCTTCTCCCGTGCTCCTGTCTTTTGACCCGTGTTGCCTTCATTCCCATGTGTGAGAATCCAGCTCCCGAACACCCATCCCAGCCTCTCTAAGGATGGCATCAGCACTCCTGTGCGCCTAACCCTTTCATCCACTGTTTGCCTCATTGCTGTGTTGAGAAATAAAACAATCTCTGTCTCCACCTCAGTGTCTCCAGCCTGTCTGTCCATAACACTGGTCTCCAAATCATTTTTAAATATTCTCCTTCCCTCATGTGTCTTGTGGTTTTGCTTCCTGTCTTTGTTTGCCTTTCCCTCTAATTTTGATTGTTTGCGCCGCCCTGATCATTTTCACCTGTGTCTTGTTGTCTCCCCTCACCTGAGTGTATTTAGTCTGCGTACTTCCTTTGTTCTGTGTCAGTTCATCATTGTCCACATGTCAAGCATCCCAGCCTTAGTTCTCTGTGTTTTGGACATTTGCTCTATTTCTCTTGGACCTCAGTTGTAGTTTACTAGATGGCTTAGGTTGTTCATGCTTGTGAGTTTTTGCAGGCCGCCATAAATCGAGAAATTGTCATTTAACCTTCCATTAGTGACGTAAGTCTGGCAAAGGTCATGGAATGGACAGTGTACATCCAGATGACATCAAAGGCGGTGATCAATGAAGCAAGTGGCAGGTAACAACAAAAACCCTTTTCTGTGCAGGGTTGATGTTCCCCCTCTTTGTTATAAGAAAGTGAACTAATGCTAAACCTCTCTGGGGAGTAATTCGAACTAAGTGAATTGAAAACAAAATATAATAAAATAAAATAAAAATAAGAACAATATAAACTGTAATAACTTGGTTACTAGTCAGTTTAACATAGGGGACAGAGACAGTGATTGGAGGGGAATAGTTGATTAAGATGTACCATTTGTCCTTTAAATGGTATTAATGGTTTATTACTTATGATAGACAGGTTAAAAATAGATTATTCATTAAACTATACATAATAGTTGGTAAAGTCTGTCTGGTTAATCAGTTACTTGGTTGACAGATAATCTATTTGAAACCATTTCATGTGGAGAAAAGAAAACAAAGGAATCTTCGTGGTTTAAGTTCTCAGATGTGAGAATATTCTGCTTTTCATTTTCATTGTTTCATTTTTCATTTAATTTTCATAATTTAAATTTGGAATGTTGGTCAGACCAAACAAACATGGTACTTTGGCATTTAAGTCATTGTGATGTAGTCCATCAACATATTGAGGTGTTATTAAATAATCAATTGATCAATGGAGAAAATAGTTAGCAGATTAATTCTTACTGAAAATAATCCTTAGTTGCTGTCCTATACAGACAAATTAGCTAGTGTTGGAGCTACTCCTGTCTTAATATTAGTGCATGCATAATACTAATTTAATGATATAATATACCATAGTAAAATGCATTTTCTTTTGTTTTATTTATTTATTTTTTAAGTACATCTTCTTGATTGTACCTACAAACTTTTACTTAAGTCCCATTTTCCATGCATGGCCTACACTTGTAACAAGGTTACTGTGGTATTTACTTTATAACCTTTACTTTTACAAAAGTAAAGGTTCTAAACATTTCATTCCCCACTGGTGGCAAGGCTTAGTGAATTACAAACGTGGTTCCGCACCAAGGGAACTCAATCATTAGCTGCTGTTGTTAGCCAGCCCCCAGTAACTTGTGCAGACCAACCAGAGGTAGCTCCTGTTAGCTGTCCCCCTGCTGCTCAGGGGAAACCAGGGAGGATAGGTGACTGTCCAAAGGAAGCATAGCCCTAAGCAGAAGCCCATGTTTCAGTTCTACCCACTCAGCGACACACCTACTGAGAAACCAACTCTGATTATTAGCAGCTCCATTTTGAGAAACGTGAAGTTAGCGACACCAGCGACCATAGTCAAATATATTCCTGGGGCCAGAGCAGGCAACACTGAATCCTGGCTAAGAATAAACGTAAATACAGTAAGATTGTAATTCACGTCTGTGGTAACCACTCCCAATTACGTCAATCGGAGGTCACGAAAGTTAATGTTGAGTTAGTGTGCCGTATGGCTTCATTCTGCCACTGGCTATCGAGGTGGTGTCCAGCAAACAATGCTTTGTAAATAATTGGTGGACTTTCTGGGGAAGACCTCTACCACTACCATTACATTATTATTATTTTAAAATTCTAGATGGAATTTGCATTGTGCTCCACCCCCAACACGGCAGCGGCGGATGGCCACCCACCTTTCTGAGTCTGATTCTGGTTCTGCCCAAGGTTTCTGCCTCTTAAAGGAAGTTTTTCTTGCCACTGTCGCCAAGTGCTTGTTCATGGTGGGATTTGTTGGGTCTAAATACTATTATGAGTATGGTCTAGACCTGCTCTATAGGAAAACTGCAATTTTGTAATGAAAACTTTTGTTATGAAGCTGTGCTATATAAATAAAATTGAATTTCATTTCATTTACATTCTTTAACTCAGTACTTTAGTCGCAGACGTGGACTGGTCAGGATCATATTTATGTGTTGCAGTTGATACAAAACAATACAAATTGTGTTTTTGCTGCCTGCTTAGTTTCCAGTTATTTTAGTATCTGGTCAAGGTCTTGGTCACTTAAATTTTAAATATGCACTCAATTTAGGGATCATACATCCCAGGCATTTAGCAAGGGACTTGCCCTTTAATATTTTACTCTTGGCTTTGCTTGTAAGTTCACTGAGTATTCTAATACCTTTCCCAGTTACAGAGGTTTACTTTTGAAAGGGAAATATATGGTTCATATATCAAGCTCCATGCACAGGAGTAGGAGTTCAGTCGCTTAGTGTTCAGTTTCACTGAGATGGATATGATAGCTGCTGATGTTAGCAGGTGCTGCTTGGTTTTATACAGACTTTGATGGACTTCAAGTAGAGTAGGCAGTGTAAATATGGATTAATGTAGGATTATTTCAATAATTGAACAGGTAAAGAAGATATCAAGTTCACAGTATTATGATTCAACTTACTGTGTAACTGGTGGTTAAACACACAAATTCAAATTATACACCTCAAATTCAGTTAACCAAACCATGACTTGCCGGTGTTGTTTTTGTACTTCAGATTCTCTCAAGACAAGCACAAGTCACTGGTTTTCAATTAGTTACAGTTTTCTGGAACATCGCAGCAAAACTGTATTAAATATTATGGGAGTAGTAGTTGGGTAGTAGTGCTGGAATCTTGCCGCCACTAAACAAGCACCTATTTTTTTTAGCTTACCCTTAATTTCAGCTAATGGAGGTCTTTAACCTCTTTCACAACAGCTTACCTCGTGTGTTGATTTGAGACACAGCCCTTGCAGCTGAGATAGTTACCTCTACTTCAATTCAATTTTATTTTATTTTTTATATAGCGCCAATTCATAACAGAAATTATCTCATTGCATTTTTCCTATAGAGCAGGTCTAGACCATACTCTTTATAATATTAATTACAGAGACCCAACAAATCCCACAATGAGCAAGCATTTGGCGACAGTGGCAAGGAAAAACTCCCTTTAAGAGGCAGAAACCTTGGCCAGAACCAGACTCAATGGTGGGTGGCCATCCGCCGCTGCCTTGTTAGGTTTTGGGGGTGGGGGGTAGAATAGTAATTGTAGTGTAAATATTAATAAATTAGTAATAATAGGAATTACAGCTATAGGAAAAATAATGTCAGTATTAGTAACAGAGCCAATAACAACAACTGTAGTAGCAGTTGTTGAGCAGGAACACGGGGGCAGCAGGTGGCCAACAATCACAGATCCAGTCTGCAGCTCCAGAGGCAGAAGTACCTGATGAAAGCAACAGAAGGAGAGAGGAGAGAAATGAGAAAGCACAGAACTACAGGAAAGAGAAGCTGTTGAGTTAGTAACATGCAGTAATGGGATAAAAATGCATACAGATGGAGAGGGAGAGAGGAAAGAGGTGCAGGAAGTACCTAGGAAGTCTCCCGGCAGTCTAGTCCTATAGCAGCATAACTCACCCAAGCCAGCCCTAACTATAAGCTTTATCAAAGAAGAAAGTCTTAAGCCTACTCTTAAATGTGGAGATGGTGTCTGCCTCCCGAACCCATTCTGGGAGCACAGTGTTCTGGTCGAATAATATGGTATTATGAGATATTTAAGATATGATGGTGACTGACCATTAAGAGCTTTGTACGTGAGGAGAAGGATTTTAAATTCTATTCTGGATTTTACAGGGAGCCAGTGCAGAGAAGCTAATATTGGAGAGATATGATCTCTTTTACTAGTTCTTGTAAGTACATGTGCATTCTGGATCAACTGGAGAGTCTTAAGTCTAAACTTATTCAGGCAGCCGGATAATAAGGAATTGCACTAGTCCAGCCTAGAAGTAACAAATGCATGCACTAATTTTTCTGCATCATTTTGAGACCGGATGTGCCTGATTTTTGCAACGTTACGTGGGTGAAAAAAGGCAGTCCTTGAAGTTTGTTTCATGTGGGAGTTAAAGGATAAATCCTGATCAAAGATAACTCCGAGGTTCCTTACGGTGCTGCTGGAGGCCAGGGCAATGCCATCTAGAGTAACTAGAGTAACTATATCTTTAGATAATGTGTCTCGGAGGTGTTTGGGACCAAGCACAATAACTTCAGTTTTGTCAGAGTTTAACATCAGGAAGTTGCAGGTCATCCAGGTCTTTATGTCCTTAAGGCATGCTTGAAGTTTAGTTAACTGGTTAGTTTCATCTGGCTTGATCGATAGATATAATTGGGTATCATCTGCATAGCAATGAAAGTTTATGGAGTGTTTCCTAATAATATTGCCTAGAGGAAGCATATATAAGGTGAATACAATCGGTCCAAGCACAGAACCTTGTCGAACTCGACTAACTTTGGCGTGCACGGAGGACTCACCGTTAACATGAACAAACTGAGATCGATCTGATAGATAGGATTTAAACCATCTTAGTGCGGCTCCTTTAATGCCAATAACAAGTTCCAGTCTCTGTAATAGGATGTCATGGTCAATGGTGTCGAACGCAGCACTAAGATCTAACAAGACAAGTACAGAGACAAGTCCATTGTCTGATGCAATTAAAAGGTCATTTGTAATTTTCACTAGTGCTGTCTCTGTGCTATGATGCACTCTAAACCTTGACTGAAAATCCTCAAATAAACTATTGTTATTTAGAATCAGAATCAGAAATACTTTATTGATCCCCGTAGGGAAAGTCACACAACTGATTCTTATATATAGCTTGTTAGGTTTAATGATTTCTTTTAAACTGTCTTATATTGATATGTGTGTGAACACAAATAAAACAAGAGCACAAACTGGTTAAAGATTCAGAAATGTATAATTATTGTTCCAACTTTGCTGTGTTGAGCTTAAAGGTGGGAACACATAATTCATGATGATTCCCAATGCAGCGACAATTGCAATTAATTTTCCTTGGAAATAAGGTTAACAATTAATCAGAGTTTCCAATGCAGACTAAATTCATTTTAATTTTTTTGAAAGTGAGTTAACTAATTTAAAATCCAAAATCTAAACAAATTCATTTTTATTTTCCTGAAAATTCATTAATCATGGTTATTAAATGGTTATCAATTGAGAATGTTAGTATCGGACGCTGTGATTTAAGTTATGCTTTATTGGGTTTTAGCCAAAAAGGGGCGTCCCTTTTTATCCCCACCCATTACCTATGCCCACATTTTAAAATGGTGAGTCAGGCAAAGTTCCAGGCTGCAGCAAAAGAGTGGAAAGCACAAATCACTACTGTTTAGCTCAGCCTCGCAACCGTAAAAGGTTTAAACTGATCATATTAACTGACCTTAATTTTGGTAAGAGGAAGGAGCAGGTTTACACTCACTTCTGGCTATCAGAATAAATCAGTGTTCATATTTAATAGCAGTGTTTAATGCAGTAAATTAATTTTAAAACAGGGCACCACTCCTTTTACGAGGATAAATTAATAAATAATCAATTAATTAATCATCAATTTAGTCTCGATCTGAAGTTGCTACAGAGTTCTTGTCTCAGTGACCGGAATATTTCATACACACAAACAAACAAACACACCAATGTTTTTCGAATATTTATTTAACTACTAACTACACACACAGGACAATAACTACTAGACTACACAAACAACTACACTACTAGACACGCAAATGAACGGATAAATGCAACCATGAAGAGGAGAGGAGAAGCAGTGTCATTTCTCTGTGGCAATCGGTTCTGGAATAAACTTCCTGAGTTCCATGTTTCAGACCACGCTGTCAATCCCATGGGGTGACACTGGCCTGAGTCGGATCTCTTCCTCCATAAGCAGGCTGATGAAGTTCGGTTGTGATAGCAACGCGGTGTACGCGTCTGCCAGATGTTGACTGAGTTTAAAGTTCATTGCGGTCCTCATTAGGACTGCGGTGCTGTAACAGGATGTAGCAACTTCTTTAATCTGGTATTAAGTTCGCTAATAGTTTCTTTCTTTAAGAGTTAAGTCTTTTAGTCTCTTTCGTTTTGTCTCTCTATTTCTCCTTCTCTGCACCATGTGACTGGTGCGTAAGGCCCAGGTTTTCTTCTTTTCTAACCTTGTCATGTTGGATCTCAGAGATGGCACAGCCTCTTTTTAGCAGGCTTCTTTCTTTCAGAATTGTTATCAGCATTTTTTCCAATTTTGCCTTTGATTCCCTCTGCAGGTTAGTTGAGGCCTGCTGGGCCTCGGGATTCAGTCAGGCGTTGTCGTACCTGGATTAATAAAGTTTCAAGTTTCTCCCATGTTAAAGCTTTGTCTTATCAGTTGTTGGAAGGCACTACAGACTTATGAATAAAACGGGGTATTGTCCACTTAAGTAATTAACAGACAGTGTTGATTAAATGTCATACATGGCCTAATATGTTATGACATCTGCTATTATGACGACACCCCATGTATAGGTTATACACACATCTGAAACAGTAAATGAAATAGTAAAAAACACAAATTAGATGTCCACATATATCAGCAATCTTTGTATCTCATCAATGTCTTTTGTCTGACTGCTTGTCTTTCCTCTCGGTTAACAGACACACACATGCTGGCCACACAAGGACCTGTGGAATTCAGCCTTTCACTTACAATTACAATAGGTGAACATGTACCATCCAGTAACCTTAGGCATGTTCAATTGAAGGTTAAGACAACAAGACATGTCCAAGGTTTCTGCCTGTTAAAAGGATGTTTTTTCTTGCCACTATCGCCAAATGCTTGCTCATGGTGGGATTTGTTGGGTCTCTGTAAATAATATTATAAAGAGTACGGTCTAGACCTGCTCTATAGGAAAAGTGCAATGAGATAACTTATGTTGTAAATTGGCGCTATATAAATAAATTGAATTGAAGAGATCAGTTGAAAATATTCTTGACAATATGTCATTAGAGTGGCAAGCAAGGACTTACACTACTGAAACTGTATCCCAAATTATCACACATGCTATCCCAAATTACTATGGATGTCCTGAAAGAATAGTTGTTAATGCAGAAAATGGTGATCCATACTTTGTATGACATCATATTCATTTCTTTACATAAAGAACAGCTCTTGTTGACAGGGTCTAGTGGCATCAGCATGACAACATCAAGTTCCACACTCTTCTTATATTGTTACTTAATGTAAGGCATTGATTAATACATTTGATTCTGCATGACAAAGTCATTTTCTTTATTCCTTTAGTCTTAACGTTGCAGGTCCTGGTTTTAACTTGATGAAGACACGAGATCATGAGATGTTCCTTAAAAGAGGGTGGTGTCAGGTTGTGTTATGCATGATCAGGGAGTGTAAGTTGTACTTTACTAGACTGGCTTAGGTTGTTTATGCTTGTGAGTTTTTGCAGGTCACCGTAAATCGAGAAATTGTCATTTAACCTTCCATTAGTGACCTGAGTCCGGCAAAGGTCATGGGGCAGAGGAGGTTGCTGGAGAAGGCTTATCAGTCTCTGGACAGGCCGGACTTATAACTTAGAAGCCATCTTTCAAAAATAGTCTAATTATTTTCATTAATACAGATCCAAAATGTTCATCAGGATTGGGGTTGCTACATACCAAAAAAGTCAATGGATCCTGTCTCATGTAACAAGTCAGTGATGACTTTTTCAATATTTAACCAAAAGCACCATCTTTCCCTTACCATATCCAAATGTTCTGAGCTGCCTTAACAGAACCATAAAATGTTCAGCATGTCTTACTTACCAGGAGTGGATATTGCAGGGAAAACAAATAATGCTGTTTGAAGTTGACAGTGATGGTTTTGCAGATACGTTCAGTATGAACATCTTGCATTGGCAATAAACAATATAAATGTTTCCTCTTATATTGAGAAAAACCATAATCCTGACATCATTACATTTCCTACAAATATATATTTACTAATGTAAATTAGTTGTATATTATAGCGTAATTTTTAGGAGAAGGACTGATGAGTCTCATGCTGATTGGTAACCTGGTTTTCAGCTTGCTTTACATTGCTTCAGAGCAGACATACATGCATTCATATTACATTTTGTCTCTTGAAAACTCTTCAGAATTTTTTATACACTTCCCTGTATCTGTGCCTCAACACAATGATACCTCAGAATGCCTTGGACCTCACAGTCCTAACTTAGACAGGTGTGTGCCTTTCTAAATCATGACCAGTCTTTTGAATTTGCCACAGGTGGACTTCTGAACATCAAGACATCAAGGACATCAAGTTCTGAGCATTTAAGCTCAAGTTTGACTGCCATAGCAAATGCTCTGAATACAGCATGTGACAGTTTCAAATTTCTAACACAGCTTGAGCAACTGCAGATCTGTCATTGTAAAAACTGTCCTCGCCCAGTGGCTATAGTCTCCAGCTTATTCATACCTCTACAGACTGAAACAAGAACCCAGGAGCATGAACTGTTGCCTGCCACATACATTGCTGTCTTTTCTGATACTATGACTCAGAGTTGATAAATCAGATATTTTTTAAATCCTATACATAGGGGCATTAAATGTTACATCAAACATTGACATGATGACCAAAATAGTATTATTTTATCTCATGAATACTGGCAAAGTTCAGCCACTGCTGAAAATTAATGTGTTCAGCTTTGTAATGCACTTTTCAGGACCAGTGTACACTGCAGACTCCCAGTTGTTTTACGTGCAACATTCTCTCAGATCCTTAATTTCAGGTTTGTTAGATGTTTAGAACCACAACACTGAAACTGTTGAGTACCATCCCAAGGTATCAGGAAGTAATTATTAATTATCAGATTTCAGCTGAATCATTTTGCTGTCCAAATGAATGATTCTAAGCCGTCATTACTGTGAAAACAACATGAGTTGAAGCATTAAACATGTAAAGACTTTGGTTTGGTCATGTATAAAAGTCTTTTAGTCTACTGACCACTCACAGCGCTTCACAACACATGCAGTCACCCATTCACACACACACATTCATACACAGATGGCAGAGGCTGCCATGCAAGGTGCCAACCTGCTCATCAGGAGCGGTTAGGGGTTCAGCATCTTGCTCAAGGACACTTCAACACTCTCTGGAGGAGCCGGAGATCGAACATGGAAGCCACGCCGCCCCACAACACATGGGTCAGTGATTCCAACATTAGTTTGATTGTATGAGTGTATAGTCTATGCTACTATAGGTAAACTGATAGAAATGAAGAAGAGACCTCTGTATCTTGTATCTTGGTTTATCAGTATGGTCTGGACCTCCTACCACTGCTGAATGTGTTGTTTTTACAAGCCTCCCTTCACAAACCAACAGCCGCCACATGACTGGGTTTATTTAGAGAGGTGCAGGGGTGATTGGTTTCACTCGGACTAACTAAACACCATCCATCACACACACGCTCAACAACATGCACACTGGGCTCTAAACATCACAACACAAACACAAGTGTTAGCAAGGCAAACTAACAAGAAGCCACCTACACTTTCTCTTTAAAACATGAACACACACACATCCTTCATTTTTGTCTAATTCTACAGTCTTTCACAAATACACAGAACACCAGAAGAGAACCAGCAGGGCCTTCTAGTCTCTCAGAGAGGGCCTACAACAAAACCTAATTTTGTGAAAAATCAAGCATAGAGGTGGTCCCTCTGTAATTGTTGCTATTGCAACTAAAAGAAGCTACATGGGGTGATATTAAAAATAACCATTCACATTTTACCTCTGGGTTCTTTTATTGATAAAATAATGATGATTTCCGCTAGCTAGAAGTCCTAAGGGAAGCCAACAATGGCAGGAGCTGCTGTGAATGAGGAAAGAGTGGATATTATTGCTAGCTTGTTGGAATGGGAAACCAACACCAGCACTGCTAAATTCTGTGCAGAAAACTAAGACATGTGAAAGACATTGCCTTTTAAATAATTCTGAAAGATACCAGTAGATGTCAGGGTCACCACCTATGCTGGGGCTGCTTGCTATTTAGCCGGGAGTTTGTCATGGTTCTGAGATGGAACAGAGTCATATATTCTTGCTTGGACTTTCTTGGAGTGAGAGACATGGCAGGCATCAAGTTGAATCCTGACCAATCACAGCTCACTGCCTTTCACGACTTGATCACATAGGTGATTGGAAAGGAGGTGCCTGGGACCTAGTTCACTGCTTCACCTGACAGTGCAAACAACATCATTCTTCTTTCTCTTCTCCGTGTTTACAGTTGTGTAATGGCGAGCTATCTGTGCTACTATTAGTCAACATATCAGAACAGGTAGCAGAAGTTTTGGGGGTGCCCTAATGGCTTAAGGGTTAAGGTGCCAACCATGTACCATAATGTGCCCAGTTGATGTCCAACCGGAGATCTTTGTTGCATGTCGATACCCATCTCTCTCTCCCATTGTTTCCTGTCAACTCTCTACTGTCAGCTATCTCTCTATGCACTTATCTTTTTGCCGGGACGTTGTGAGGCGTCCCGGAGGCTGTGTCAATGGTTCTCCACTGTGACACACCACATGTGATAAAACCAGAATATTATGAATATATTTGTTCCTGATGACCCATGAATGTCGATTCAGGCCTTTATCACGCTAATATTGTGTAGTGTGATCCCAGCATAGCCAGACTATGATTTCGGCTAGCCACTTGCAAGCTACAATTCTTTAAACTTTCTGGGACTTTCCATGCTAAAATGTTAGTATGACTTGAAACTTTCATTCTAATTCTAATGCTTTTCTTTGCCTATGTAAAGCACTTTGAATTACCTCTGTGTTTGAAATGTGCTATATAAATGAAGCTGCCTTGAAAATGTATGAAATTTACATAAACCCTAAAAAACTAGTAAGTGGACCTTTAGTTGGGATTGTTTTGTCAAATGAAATAAGAATGTAGTGGAGTACAGTCTTTGGAGCACACAATACTGCACAACGCTGTGGCTTTGAACTAGAGACCCACCGATCCAATCTGCTGGATCAGTGTTGGGACAGACACTGACATTAACTTACCTTACTGACTGAATCACATTAAATACAGTTTCTATGTCAACGTCATTCTAAAATGAAATGTTTACATTCATTCAGTCACGGTGGGCCGCCAACTCTGTTTTCAGTGCCACAGCAATCCCTCATCCCATGCTACCTTAACTAAAAATGATCCCACTGAGTTCCACACAGTAAGGTATACAGATGTTAAATCTGTGGGAAATTGGAGCACTGGCACCAGATCAGTAATTAGTAGTGGCAGCTAACCTGAGTTGAGGTATTGTAATCAGTATTGGGAGGGAAAACCGAGACATGTTTTTTGCTTGGGGTGGAGGTAGGACAGAGGGCTTTAGACCAACGCTCACAGCCACTGCAGTGCACACACTTACAGACACATGCCATTAACTGTCCATACAAATTGGGCTACTCCTTTCAGTCTTACTGCTTCCTATTAAAAAAGTGACACATCCTTCCTGCAGACTCTTTAAAGGCCTGATTAGAGGCTGATCTAAAACTCGTGCCAAACTACACTTTCTGTCCTGCACCCCCTTGGCAATTTACACACCACAGGAATGTATCTTCATACTGCTAATACCTGAACAGAGAACTGTTCACTCTGCTATGAGATTACCAGCTCTAAGTCTTTTCATTGTTCAAACACATCTATTATTTCAGATCCCTTCATTTGCTTCAGTGAGTGTTCACACTGATATCATGCTGTAAACTGAACTGTTAGAAAGCTCTCACGTAATGCTTTTAATGTGATTTTGCCAACACAAATGCTGTTAAAAAAACAGGTTCAAAGTGTTTAATGTGGTGAATTGTTACCTGATGGAGAGCTAATTACTGCCTTTGAATTCAGCTCACTAAATAAAAGCAGAGAGCATGTGGTCCACATTTGCTTTATAAATAAGCAGTAAATCTTTGGCTCACCATGTTCACTCCCTGTAACAAACAGCCTTTCTTTAAATGCTGTTTGAAATGCTCGCCAAGCTTATTAGTGTTCTGACAGGATATTTACAGCTGTGAGCACTCTGTGCCATTGTCAGATGCACTGATGCAGGATTTGTGCTGTAATGTGTGTGTGTGTGTGTGTGTGTGTGTGTGTGTGTGTGTGTGTGTGTGTGTGTTTCCAGGGCCTTTCCAAAGCAAACAGCAGTGTAAAGCAGATGCCACATTTCATTAAAGACAAACATTAGCTGTGAAAATGCAGGTTTTCTAAAGCTACATCCACACTACTACGTTTTACACCTAGCGTCCACACTACTCCGGCGTTTCGAGCCCCTAAAACGGACAAGTTTGGAAATGCTGCTGGCCCTTTTTTTCATTTGAGAACTCCGGGGTTGCGTTCTAGTCTGGACAGGAAAAAACGGTGGCTTTTGGAAATAATGACGGAGACACCCGCATTTGCGTCTTGATTGGGTCTCATCAGTAACGACGTGTCCTTTCCTGATACAAAGCATGGCTAATTCAATATGGATAACTTGCTGACCTTGTTGTCAATGCTAGCAGCTGTTGTGCAGTTTAATTCAGCATTTCATAATGCTACTACTGCCCACATGTGCAGGAGGCAAGCTGTTATTCAAGCAATTTGTGACAATTCCCAAGTTAAGTGGCGTTATCAGCCCTACATTGAGCGCCGGTTTTGGGTGAAGAACTAGTGCCTGGTGGGATCATTTTACTAATGAAGTTGTGGTTCCTGGGGGATGGCGAGAAAACTTACGAATGTCCAGATGTGGAAGGAGCAACAACAAAAACTAGCACACATGGATGTATTTACAAAGGTATCCTGCACATTGTATTACCTGAGTGATGAGAGAAGACTCCGGAAAACTGATAACGTTGATGCGTTTGGACTATCCCATGGATCCCATTGATGCATCAATAATTAAACGTTTGATAGTAGCTTAGCTTAGCTTGCTGTTAGTGTGTTCAGCCGTTTTGCAGTTTAAAGATTAGCCCAACTAAAAGAGTACATGTGTAACGCTAACTCGGAATATGTGTTGTGATATTGTGGAGTATTTGAGTTTGTACATTGACAGAATGGATGTTATATTGTCTATATTAAGAAAGACACAAACAAAATGCTATTTATAATGTTTTAATAAAAATAGCCTTACCTGGGAGGATTTTGTGAAGAGCAGTCACGTTTCCCTGCCTTATTATTTTTGTCCTGTTCCTGTTTACAATGGCACACGCATGCCGAGTGTATGTGTATGGTCACATCATATGCATTTTCAGGCGTTAGTATGGACGGAGATTACTTCCGAAACAGAGCTGAAACGCTCGGACGGAGATAGTTTTCGCTTTAAAATGCCGTTTTTAAACGAAAATGTAGTAGTGTGGATGTAGCCTAAGTGACTCCAGTCGGAGTGTGTTCAGCCATGCTGAGCAGCCTGTCTGCCTTCAAGGACAGATCTGCTTTATCAGGATGTTTCACACTGTTACACTCCTGATCTCTGCACACCACAGGAACAACACAACTCTGCTACTTTGACATCTTCTGCAGAGGTCATGAGCAGCATCAATCTCTCAGTGTGTGTGTGTGTGTGTGTGTGTGTGTGTGTATGTGTGTGACAAAGTCAACAATATCTGCTGGAGTATGAAGGACACTTTAAACAAAACATGCTGCCCAACACATGCACAAAATCAAACGCTTAATGTCACTGTAAATGTGGAGTTGGTAGTCTGGAGGTCAGTTTTCAATCATATATTCCTAGGAATTCTGTTGATATGCAACTAATGCTATCTGGAAGGTTAAAACTGAATATACATTGTATGCACAATTTAATGATTTCATTTGATATGGAGACATTCCAAATGTACAAAGAAAGAAGTGTATTTAGCTGTATTTGGCCAAACAATAAGACTTTATGACATGGTTAAGATTAGGTCAATAAAAGCATTTCATTAACGATAGGGAAAGATGGTGGTCATTCTTCAATAATAAAAATAATTATTAGAGACAGAATGTGAAGCGAGGGTACTGAAGGTGAGCATTTGTACAACTACAGTCCGACATTCACATCGTTACTTTACACTGCACTACAGAATATGAACATCACTACTTCCTTACTGCTGAGCAAAATCAGTTTTCAGTAAAAACATATTCTTTGCATCATTCAGTAACCCCCAAATCATATACTGCTGATTCACAATAGTTGATCACAATAATATGATGTAGCCTGAACACAAGCCCTCAGCTGTCTCAGTCAGACTCCTCAGTACATGACACTAAATGATTGTTGTTTGAATGTGAGCTCAGTTGTCTTTCCTATCATAAATTAAATATACACATTCTAATGTAGACAAATTCATTACACATTTTTGAAATGTAAATATGAATAGAAAACTAGTCTTATGTGTAGACATCCAGTCAGAGCAGATGCAGCACACAGTGGGCTCAGTGTGGTCTTTAGCAGGGCACATAGGCCACAACACACAGATTGATTACAACCACACAGACAGGGAAACACTGTGTCAACCAGGCTGCTACAGCAGGTGCACACACAGCTGTACTCTTCACACACACACAGGTGATACACTCCTAAAGAACATCCCTCTTTGTGAAATTAGAATTACTGATGATGTGTGCAGCGTCTAACTAAGGCTGTGATCAGAGGGAAGGTTTTCTCTGCTGCTGTAATAATAACAGGGAGTAAGAGGTCAGAGGGCATATGCAGTATTACACCATTCTGTCCAGCACTTCCTACAAAAAAACATTTTCAAGGCATATTTTTATAGTGACGGAAGTTTAAAAGTTTGACAAAATATGTCCAACATGTCCAAAGTGTTAAGATACCTGAAAATCTGCATGTGTTCAAACAGTGAGATTAGTGTTCAAATTTTGAGACTGCAGATTTTTCCTCATAAGGAGAAACACGAAAAGGGAAAAGAAGAGTGAAGCAAAGCATGATGAAAAGAGGATCTGAGCTGCTAAGAAAGTAAGCACATTAATAGCAATAGTTCAGAATGTCTTAGTAAGGTATAAACTGCCTGATGGTTCTTGCAAACTAGTAAACAGCTATTTCCAGTTAATTTGAGCAATACACATTGGCCACAACGCGGAGAGTCACATCAAACAACGTCCACAGCAATTCAATTCAATTGTATTTATATAGCGCCAATTCATAACAGAAGTTATCTCATTGCACTTTTCCTATAGAGCAGGTCTAGACCGAACTCTTTAGAATATTATTTACAGAGACCCAACAAATCCCACCATGAGCAAGCACTGCTGCTGCTTTTCTGAAGAGTTGACACACGCCAATGCTAGGAAATAGGACTGTGGTGCAGCCTGACAGGTTGACATGCGGCACTGTTAACATAGAAAACAGTGGGCCATGTTTGCCTACACTTATTTTACGCCTGATATCTCTGCATCACAACTTGTGACCTTAAAATAATAAATGATGTTCATGTTTAGCTTGTCTTCTTAATCAGTTTCTGAGATAAATCTCCAACCGAGATTATCACTATGACATCATCAGCGGGCTCCTCCAGAGCCAGAGAAGACATTACACTCTTTTCACAGGCGGACTTCAACACTTACATCTGTGTGTAAAACTGGTTTAATTCCCCTTTAACTTGTGATGTCAGTACAACAGACCTTAAAAGTTATTAGCAATCATGTGGTCTCCTGCAGATGAATCTGATGAATAGACTGACAAAGGGGTAAGAGGGGAAGGAATAGGATCAGGGTGGGTGGAGGTAGTGGTGGTTGGAGGGGTCTTCCTTCCACCCGTCCAAAGCCCAGCAACCGAGCATCTCTCCTGCTGGAATTTTCCATGGCGGATGGCAGGCAGGGTGTACATACAATGCCTCCCAGCTAACTGGGTTTAAATATACAACTGTGAGACCTGGGACAGTGTCTCCAAGCCATGTCCACCCCCTCACCCACTGCACAGCATTTCTGTAAGGCTCCCAGGGCCGCTGTGCCCCACATTGCTGCCTCGGAGGACTTCCTGGCGCCTGACCAAATAAGGATGATACCCTGTGTGGTGTGTGTATGAGTGTGTGTGTGTGTGTGTGTGTGTGTGTGTGATATTTCACAGCAACTCACTCTCACACGTCAAGTAAAAGAGACTGAATAAATAGAGCCTATCAGCTGAAGGGTTAACTGCTTGATCTCTCTCCTGTCAGCATCTGTCTCCAGATGTGCGGACCTGGCCAGTGTCACCAGTTCACATGAATGGGAATCAATTCTGGCCTCTTTCCTCCCTGCGTGTTGACTCAGTATTATTTATACCCCGTAAATGCTTTCCTCACTGCACTTGGCATCAGGCCTGATCTATTCATATTTAAGGTATTTACACAAGAGGCAGGGCCAAGCATAACATTTAATGCAAAATACAC